>NC_044002.1:19189899-19489899 GCF_902150065.1 Myripristis murdjan | reverse complement strand
TCAGCAAGGTGGATGCTGTGATCCCAGCTCCTCTGGTTGAAGGATTCTCTCAAATGTGAGGGTTTGGCTCAAACTGGGTGGAGGTGAAAATGATTTGTATACTGTAATACAAATAAAAATATCAGAATCATAATCGCTTTATTGGTCAAATGTACACAGGAATTTGTCTTGGAGATGAAGCTGAGTGAAACAAGAACAATGAAAGTGAAAAAGTGAAATATTAAATTGTCCATTTACCTGTGTATTCCCTTCACTACAACACTGATCATGTCTAGAAATGATGTTGATAAGTTGGGGTTCAGGTCACCTGCGCTTTGCCAAAAACTGATCATAGGAAAAGTCTGAGGCAGATTACTTGAATGATTTTATCATGCTTGATAGTGAGGAGGGAAATGGGCGTATGGAAAAAATAATAATAATAATAAAAAAATAACAGCTGCAGCAGTAGCAGGATATTACATCATTTATGGAAGCCTATTTCTGCCAGAGGAAAAGTTATGAGATAGAAAGTCGAAATTGTGAGATAAACAGTCATGATTATGAGATAAAGTCACACTTATGGGATAAAAAAAAGTCGAAATTATGAGATAATAGAAATTATTATCATTACCAATCATTATAATTTCGGCTTTTCTTTCTCATCATTTCGACTTTTTATCTCATAGTTATTATTTACATTATTATTATTATTATTATTGTTGTTGTTGTTGTTGTTATTATTATTATTATTATTATTGTTATTATTATTATTATTATTATTATTTTGCCTCGCGGAAATGGACTTCCACACATCATCATCATCAGTGTCTTATTTAAAACTGAATTAGGTAGCACAAAAGAAATGCTGCCAAAGGTGTATTTCTTAAATTTTATTTTATTTTGTTTTGTTTAATTTTAGTATCGTTTAATTTATTTGTATTTATTTATTTATTTAACATGGCGACACTGACAGATGTAAATCAAATCTATCTTTTGCCAGAACTTGGGCACTTTGGCACACACCAAAAACACAGTTTGGCCACAAAATATCAGCTTCCTAATCAAAGTGCAGCCAGAGGGTGGAGGAACACTGCAACCAGAGGAGAGAGGAGGAGGCGCTTTGAGAAAGTGGAAGTGAAAGTAAACCTGAACGACGACATTTTGCAGTTTGTCTTTCTGGATCAACAGTAAAAGTCGAGGTGAGTACAAACGAAAACTGTTATTGTGCTTCATCAGAGAGCAGTGGCACAACATTGAACTGTAGACCTGCCTATACTGGATGTTTGCTTTTTCAGTCTGATTCATTTATTTATTCAACTCGCAGCGACAGGCGTTCATATCCACATTTATACTTCCGAGGGCTGTCTAGATTTTTTTTTTTTTTTTTTTTTTTTTTTTACACACAAGAGAGAGTCTTGTTCACGGTAACAATCACATCAGAGCCTCTGAATGTGGCCCAAGGGAAAATCATCTTGAGACTCCCTGCATGGAAAAAAAAAAAAAAAAAAAAAAAAACCTAGAGTTGTGTTGTGCGCTGATTTCTTCCCTGAAGTGTTTGTGCATAAGCCACCATTTTCATTCTTAGTGACAGCGAGGGCATCAAAATTAATGCTACGTTGAGAATACTCAAATAAAAATATAATTTTGTAGAATTTTGAAATTTGTATGAACGTCCTTGAATTGGATTTCATCAGTTTTTAATATGAAGGAAGTAACACAGTGGCCTGTGCTGTTCACATTGTTTTGACACTGGCTCCTGAATGACTCCTTTTCAAAATATGCCAAAAGAAGGCGCTGAAAAGACTCAAAGCAACAGAATGACTGTTACATTGTGCATGTAAAGTTTTTACTGAAAAGATTATATTTGGATGTTAATATATTTGGATGTAACAAGGTGCGCAGCTGATGGGTTCAGTGCAGAGGGGGCGAGGACCTGTACTGGGCCCTCATGCAGACAAACAGGGACAGAAGAGCGGAGAGAAAAGTGCAAATACAAACAACATCCCAGCAAACCTCTGATATTTAAGAAGCGTGGTCGGCGCCATGGATTTTGCCAAAAACCTGCACAGAACTCAGTCAGATAAAAGATAAAGAGCAGACCTGCAGGACATGCAACCAAGGATACGCCAGATGACAGAAAGTGAATAAAGACACAGTTTTCCAGTCAGTGGTGAGAGGGGCCCACACAGCCACATACAGCCACACAGTCAGATAATGTTCATACAAGCCACACATCAACCCCCACACACTACAACACACTTGTGTGCACGCCAAGCCGTGCCGTGAAACTGGCATTCCACACAGTTAGGTCCATATGTATTAGGACAGTGACACAATATTCACTGTCCTAATACTTTTGGACTCAGCTGTAAAACTGACAACAAGCAACACGGCTGCTGACAGCACAAGTTCTGAAACAGTCCAGCTCGCCAGCAGCTATGACAGCAAAAGCCTGTCATCACAAATAATGGGAATTTAATCACTTATGATGATGCCTTAACCCAGAGACTGCCACAGTTTGACACTGACACACCAACACAACACCCACTAACACTCCCACCAACACACACAAGCACACACACTCTCACTGATAAAAATGTCCCAAAAAGGGGCAGCAGCACCCAAGAAAAGACTGACAACCTGTTGAAAGACGCACTATGAGAGAGAGAGAGAGAGAGAGAGAGAGAGAGAGAGAGAGAGAGAGAGAGAGAGAGAGAGAGAGAGAGAGAGCGAGACCTCAGCAGTAATTTTGAATATGCTTTTGTAATTCGTGTTTTTTTTGAAATGCAGTTTCATTTGAAAACTGTTTGACTTCTGAGAAAGAGTCAGAAATGGTTCCTGAGCCATATATTTCTCACCACTGGTATCGTGTGTAATGAAGTGAAACACGTACACAGAGAACAAGAAACACACTTGAGAGGTTTTGGGAGTTTTACTGCATATTTTTGATACTGTACTGTATTATATTTGAATAATACAGTAATGTATTTTGTAATTTGAAAAGTCTTTGACAGTAAAATTGGCTGCTGAGTCTTAGCAGATAGGAAAACATATAGGGCCCTATCTTGGGTCAGAGTCCCTAAACCCGTTATTTGGGGATTTAGCGTTGCATAAGAGGCGTTCCCCTGCAAAAGTTGCTATCTTGCACACCTGCCGTTATCCCTAAAACACTTGCGCTACCCGTTACATTATACATAGGCGTGGTTTGGGCGTTGTGCCAGTTAAACCAATCAGTGTGCCAGGTGCCACTGCCTTTAAGAGCAGGATGCACAATCCCAAATCCCCAAACCAAAACCCATGATGGAGAGAGGAAGGTCACGATTTAGTACTATCTCTGCCATTTTCTCAGGGGTTCAACTGAGGCTAAAGCAAGGTGGCTTTTTATAGGCGAGTTAATTGGGGAGGTGGAGCCGCATGTGCACGTCCACATGTGTCCAAGTGGACACGCATTGAAGCTGCCTGGGCGCGCTCTTGTAAATGCCCAAATGGGATAGCGGGTGGTTCTGAGGACCCTCTATCCGCTTTCCCTAACGTGTGTGGTCTAAATAGCAATTGTAGGGAAAGTGCATAAAACACACCCACGGACACACCTCCAGGTGCAAATAACGGAGTCGGCATAATGTATAGCGGGTAGTGTGGCCGCAAGATACCATTTAGGGATAGTGGAAGCTGCTAAATGCGTAATTCATGGGTAGCGGGTAGCGCAGTGTGAAAGATAGAGCC
This sequence comes from Myripristis murdjan, assembly GCF_902150065.1. Lineage (NCBI taxonomy): Eukaryota > Metazoa > Chordata > Actinopteri > Holocentriformes > Holocentridae > Myripristis > Myripristis murdjan. Next base: position 19,486,197 of record NC_044002.1, on the reverse strand, counting down.
CATAGTCTGGAAAAAGGGAGAAATACCTGGCAGAGATATGCACTCTACTGAGTACACTTGTCCAGTTGTTGTTTTTTATTGATATTTTACAAATAATCCAGATTGAATTATATATGACACCATTAACATTTCATGCTTTCACTTTAGGTCTCAGTGTGAAGAAATGTCTGCTGCCAGCTGTCTGCTATCTGAAGATCAGTTCCTGTGCTCCATCTGTCTGGATGTGTTCACTGATCCAGTCACCACACCATGTGGACACAACTTCTGCAAAAACTGCATCACACAGCACTGGGATATTAACATCCCGTATCAGTGTCCCATGTGTAAAGAGGTTTTCTACAGAAGACCTGAGCTGCGGATCAACACTTTCATATCTGAGATGGCTGCTCAGTTCAGTTCAGCTAAAAAGAAAGCCAGCAGCCTCTCAGACCAACGATGTGCCAAACCAGGAGAAGTTCCCTGTGACGTCTGCACTGGGACCAAACTGAAGGCCCTGAAGTCCTGCCTGGTGTGTCTGGCCTCCTACTGTGAGACTCACCTGGAGCCTCATCAGAGGATCACAGGCCTGAAAACACATCAGCTGATCCATCCTGTGGACAACCTGGAAGGCAGGATGTGTGAGAAGCATGATAAACCACTGGAGCTTTTCTGCAAGACTGACCAGATGTGTGTATGTCTGCTCTGCACTGTTTTAGACCACAAGTCACATGACGTTGTTCCTCTGAAAGAAGAATATGAAGGAAAGAAGGCTGAGCTGGGGAAGACAGAGGCTGAAATTCAGCAGATGATCCAGAAGAGACGAGTGAAGATTCAGGAGATCAAACGGTCAGTGGAGCTCAGCAGGGAAGATGCAGAGAGAGAGATAGCAGACAGTGTGCGGGTCTTCACTGCTCTGATGCAGTCTGTTGAGAGAGGCCAGGCTGAGCTCATTGACATGATTGAAGAGAAGCAGAAAACAACAGAGAAACAGGCTGAAGGCTTCATCAAAGAGCTGCAACAGGAAATCTCTGAGCTGATGAGGAGAAGCTCTGAGGTGGAGCAGCTCTCACACACTGAAGATCACCTCCACCTCCTCCAAAGCTTCCCATCCCTCAGCGCTCCTCCACACACCAAGAACTGGACAGAGGTCAGAGTCCATCGCTCATCATATGTGGGGAGTGTGAGGAGAGCTGTGGCTCAGCTGGAGGAGACGCTCAGTAAAGAGATGAAGAAGCTGTGTCCTGACCCTGAGCTGAAGAAGGTCCAAGACTTTGAGGTGGATGTGACTCTGGATCCTGATACAGCACATCCTGCTCTCATCCTGTCTGATGATGGGAAACAAGTAAATCATGGTCATCTATGGAAGAATCTCCCAGACAACCCAGAGAGATTTTCTTCTTGTGTGTCTGTCTTAGGAAAGCAGAGCTTCTCTTCAGGAAGATTTTACTATGAGGTTCAGGTTAGAGGGAAGACAGAGTGGACTTTAGGAGTGGCCAGAGAGTCGATCAACAGGAAGGGACCAATCACCCCAAGAATGGCTACTGGACTATAAGGCTGAGGAATGAAAATGAGTACAAAGCTAATGCTGGCCCTGGTGTCCCTCTCACTCTTAAGTCTCAGCCGCAGATGGTGGGGGTGTTTGTGGATTATGAGGAGGGTCTGGTCTCCTTTTATGATGTAGATGCTGCAGCTCTTATCTACTCCTATAGTGGCTGCAGCTTCTCTGAGAAATTCTACCCATATTTTGGTCCCTGTTTTAATGATGGTTGTAAAAACTCAGCCCCTCTGATCATCTGTCCTGTCAATCAAACAGATTAGTCTGCCATAAAAATAAGGTTTTCTCAGAAATCATTAAGCTCAACATTTTAAATATCCAATGATTAACTTCACTACCTTGTTAAAATCTTTGTAACGTATCTGTCGAGGAGTCAGATCATCATTCATCATATTCATGTCACAGTCTTTTATCTTGGCACAATTACTAGAGTGGTTTGCAAATCATACAAAATGTTTGATTCTGTGTTCATCACATGACGGGGATTTATTCAAATAAGGTTTCATTTAAGCTTTTTTCTGTGATAATATATCATGTTTTTTGTGGGTTCTTTTTTTCATCCACTTTCAACCTTGATAGAAAAGAAGACTGTAGTCAGCAAAGTTTTACTGAGGAGCTTTATAATAACAGCGATCAACAACCAAGGTTTTGCTTTATGATTCTGATTGATAACCAAAATAAAACCAAAATGAACTAAAATTGCTCATCTATCATAAGAGTAGTGACACGATAGTAAAGTATCACAATAAAACTCAATATTGAATGTGAGAAGTGAGTTTCATGATATACATTACTTCACATTAATTTCTCATAAGAATATTATAGCAACATTATAGGCCAGGCAAAGTTTATTGATATAACGCATTTCAAACACCCTGGTCATAGTCGTAGTAATTTATTTTTCAAGTGTCACGCAGCAAAAGGCGGCCTGGGCTTACAAGCCACTACAGAGCATAATCAACAGGAGCAACAACAAAATGAAAAGTACATAGCAGCTTCATTCATATTAAACAGTATCCCAGCCAAAACTGAGTGACAGGCAACATAACTCCACACTGTAGCTGAGACACACACTGTACATTCAACATTTTTAAACATGAAGCGTCCGCATACGCTACTAAATCAAGTCATTCCAAGAAAAGGATTTTAAAATTAGAAAGTTACCAGAAAATTAGTAAATAATTACCTGAACAAATTAGTTGTAAAATAGCAGCTTCATCGATACTTTGCACAGTCTAAGTTAAAAGAAGGGAAACTCAACATTACATTAGAGTGCAGAGCTCTGACTTGAAGCTTGTATAATCAAAATTATCCCATGTATTTTTCATGATTGTAAACTGATTGTGCATTTAGTAATGGTGTTTCAAAGCTAGAGGCAAGTTTTTCAAACACTCCATTAATTACTGTTTTGTTTGTGAACACTCAAACTCATTCAAATAGCCTCTATGAGATTTAGAAAAGTCAAGATGACAAATGGCAGCCACTCTGTCCTTGGCAGCCTCTGTCTAAGGTGGAATCCACCATTAACGTCCCGTGTGTTCTTGGCCTGACAACACACACACTAATGCACCAAAGAATATCAGCTTAAGGACATGTACCTGAACGCTGATGAAAACCCCTTTTTACAAGTTTCAGGGAAAAGTCAAAGTAAACATGAAGCAACCTAAGGACCCTCAGCAGTTGTCCCAAGGCAGCTTCTTGCTCAGTGTGGTGATCACTATCAGCTGAAAAGCCCTGACCTCACTGAGTCATGTTCTGTGGAAGTGGCAGGGATGCAGTGTCTTGCTCCAGGGCACTTCGGCAGGGTGGATGCTTGCTGTCATGGTCACAAGAGGACCACTCCTGTGATAATATTGCTTTTCCAAATGTGATATTTTGCATGTGAAAATGAGTAACAATTTACATTTTAAATAAGCAACTGTAATTATAATTAAAGATATCAGTACCAATATCTTACCAATCAATGATTATTCATATGCATTTCACTGTTTTATAGATTCTGCCTGATCTGGTTGATGTTTTATTCCCAGTTATATATTTTTTTTTCCTGGGATGTATCCCATTGCTGCTTACTGTTGCAGCCCAGCAATTTCACCATGTTGATTCCCAACACAGATCTGGGCAAAATATTCTCACATGGTTAATTTTAGGGTCATGGCTGGGTGAGAGAGCTTTTGCTGATGTCATGTTGAGGCTTTTTTAGCCAACAGGCAATAGACACAACAGTTTTTCTGACCAGTCACAGGAGGATCTGTACTGAGATTCAGAATCACAACAGAGTCGTTTTGAGAGTAATATTCGTTTTGAGAGTAATATTAACGTTAATAATGACGTTAATAATGGTGATTTGACGTGGCTCCTCAGTGTAGTTACTTCACACTTAAAGAGAATAGAGCATTAAAGAGAAGAAAAGAATAAAACAACAACCTCTATGTCTGTAAAACTGATATTTCAGCAGCACAGCAACAGCCTTATAAAACCCATATGGTTTGAAAAATCAGAGAGTGGAACAATATGAAGAAAACCTCAAATCAATAAATTAAAGAATAAAAGTAGCCTAATGACATGATACAAAATTAAATAAATATCTAAAAATGAAAGGAATCAGTGTGTAAAGGCTCATGAATACATTCAGTACCTTCATGATGCTGCTGAATCTCTGTTGTACATAAAACAAGTCCCCCCTCTCCCCACACACACACACACACACACACACACACACACACACAAGCCCTGGGGAAATAAAGACTTTGCCATCACTTGTGCACAAGAAGTGACAAAAACAGTGCAGACTAATATTATCATGCTAACTTGAAACTTGGTTTTTGCTGCCCAGCTTCCCAACTTTTAATGTCATCATGAGATTTTCTCAAGAGATTCATTATCACTTAATCAGGTTTACTATATCCCACTTTGTGTTTTTGTGAATATCATTGCTACTAACTACTGAAATATACCACTTCCCTGTACTACGTAATTACTGTGTTACATAATGTAATGTAATGTAATGTAATCTAATCTAATCTCTATGCCACTACTGAAGCATCGAACCTGAACAATGTACCTTAACTGGACCAGTTTGTCAAGATCATTGTAACATGTCTAGGTGGCAAAATGCAAATGTGATATCAGTGTCAGATCATTGCACATATGATTTTTTTTTTTTTTTTTTAATCTTGACACAAAAAACTTTACAAGCTTGAAAAGAATTAAAATAAAAGCTAGTAGATGAAGATTGTGTGGTTACTGTTATTTTCCCTGCTTACTTTAATTACTTTATGACTGAATGATAAAAAAAAAAAAAATTGGGAGAATGTGCTTGGTGTTAAAGGTTTCAACCTAACACTAACTAACCATGTCTAGCCTATGCTGATGACTTATGATGTTTGAAATGGAATCAGCTGCTGTTCTCCTCCTTTAGACACCAGAGGGAGGACTGCACCCTCTGATAGACTCTGATGATAATCTGATCCTCACAGGTGTGTCCTCTGTCGACAGGGGTTTGTCTCTCTGAGTCATTTTCCTTTGACTTAAGGACATTTTTGCTTGAGTGTTGTTGGGAGTGGAAGTCACATGACTGCTAGACTGGGGAGCACAAGAGCTCCCTCCTTCAGCATGCACAGGTGTGTCCATTGAAGTTAGGAGCTGACACAGGTGTGTTAAGTCTCCTGAGCCCGTTCAATCTTTGCACTTCAGTTGAAGAGCATCCCTTTGTTCTTTGCTCTTGTGTGCATTTGACAGAGTACTTTATTACAGTTTATAACTTTGTATTTCCTTGGCAGCCTGTGTAGTAATGTAATATCATCTGTTAATTTTGCTGTTTTGATTTCTAAATTATAGGGCTGTATTGATCGATGTGATTTATTTATTAATTTCTGTGTTTAAGATGTGTGAAGATTTGAGATGCATGTATGTATGTATGTTTGCTTCTTTGTTGTTGAAAATGACACCAGTCAACTTCATCCTCTCTGACTGAATGCAAAAGAAAGAATAAATGCTGTAAAATGGAACCTGCAAACTGCCTCTCCTTCTGTGCTCATGATAACCGAGTCAAGTCCAGTAAAGTCCTGCAGAACAATTGTACTTGACTACATTTTCAGTCACATCCATGACAAAGAACAAATGCTCAGTGATAGATTGTGGAACCTTTCACAATAAAAGATCAGCCCGCAAAGATGAGCAGAGGAACCAACTGGCAAAAAATTGAGGAATAAGTGTGAAAAAATGGGGAAAAATATCAGTGAGTTTTGAACCATGTAGACTCAACATCACTTTATGTGCTTATTTCACATTAGTCAGTTGAGTCTACACAGTCCTCGCTTCAATCGACCTTTAAACAATTTTGCGTAATGCACCAATACAGGGACAAAACATCTCCAGGTCTCCCGAAAGCAGAGGACAAGAAGTTGCAGACACTGATCAAATATGAGGGGTGGCCTCTGTCTGACACTGCTTGATGTTAAAGCTCAGAAAGATCTGAGAGGTATTTTTTTCTGCTAGTAGCTCTTCATCTTTCATGTGTGAAATTTCACAATATGATGCCAACCATGTATGTGGGCTGTGTGATCTCGAGCTCTTTGGAGAGTGTGTGTATGCATGTATGTTTTTTCCTTTTCTTTAAACTAGGTTAAGTAGTGCTTGCGACCTTCAGGGTGGTGACCTCAGTATGGACTTAAAGGACCATACCGGTTATTTTGAATGTTTCATCCATTAACAACAGTGTTCCCACATTTTACATTGCAACAAATCATTTTGCAAAATCATGCACAGGTGCTCAAGACTTTACAGCATATCATGAAAAATCTCTCGATTTTCAGATTTGTAATTTTTGTTTAAAACACCTTATAATGTTCTGCTTCTGTGGCCAACCAAGTCGTCAATATTCATAAACCATGGAACTGATAACTGGCTGGGTAAAGCAAACATTTCCCCTTGGGACTATTTTCCCTGGTAGAGAAAGAGTTTTTTTGTTTTGTTTTGTTTTTTTTTCCTTTCCCAATTTCAAGTCATCAAAACACAACAGTGCTGCTGATTTTAGGACAAATAATCTGGATGATTTTTATCACAAGGATGGAATACAAATGTGAGGAAGGTTTGAAGTCACTGGAAGTTCATTTTCTTTTTTTATTATTCATATTTTTTGAAGTTTTCATTTTTAACACTGTACAGACACTAAAAGGAAGAACACAAAACAAGCAAAATATATATACACATATATATGCATACACACATATACAAATATATGCATATAAATATACATATATACATATGCACATACCAACATAATAATAATAATAATAATAATAATAATAATAATATAACAACAACAACAACAATAATAATAATGATAATAATAATAATAATGTTTTTAAAAAACGCTGCAATGAGTATGATATTACAGTTTACAGGTGTACTGCAGTTCAAGCCAGTGTTAATCTCTGTTGTGCAGGCTTAGATATACAATATATTCCCCCCATTTTTTGGTGTATTTTTCCCATCTATCAATTCTTCTATAAAACATTTGCTCTTGGGGGGCTACTTTACCCAGTTCAGTCAGCCAGTCCTGGAAAGAAGGACTTCCTGACATCTTCCACCCTTTCATCAAAACCAGGTCTACCCAGCATGATACAAGTCAAAATCCAGTTGGAAGCATTGCAGTGCAAAACTTGTAAAGGGTCACCCAGAACAACCGTGGTTCAAATTCAAAATTATCCTCAGAAATGTCTCTGATTTGTTGGTGAGCCCGCTTCCAAAAGTCGTGAATCATTGGGCGCTCCCACAGGGCATGAAATAAAGTGCCCTCTGACTCTGGGGCCTGACACCTCCAGCACACCGCTGAGTCTTTAAGTCCTCGTCTATGAAGCCGAGAGGGTGACCAGTAAAAACGGTTGAGAATTTTGAATTGTTTGAGCCTAATTTTAATATCCTGTGACATTTTCTTAGAGTTTCCACGAATCCCCTCCCACTCTGGTATACTTAATGAAAGGTCCAGGTCTCATTGCCAAGCTTTCTTTCAAGCATTAGGAGCTGTACTGGCCTGCTTACAAATCTTTGAATAGTAAAACAAAGCCTCATGACCTGTTCCATTTCATTGTTAGACCAGCGAGAATATTACAATTATGGCCCGTATTTCTGAGTGACCCAAAGACCCTTGTTAACAAGTGCTTAAGTTGTAGATACTGCCAAACCTTGGATGTAGAGAGGTCAAAGTCTAATACCCGCTTACCAAATGTTGTTTGTTCAAAGTTCATTTTCTTATCATAGTGGAATGAATGGAAACCACTGGCTGGATAAAAGGAAGGAAAAATCATACCTGTCGTCCTAAAATAGTCTGAAAATATAAATGCTTGCTTTGGGAAAAGATTAGCAGATTTATTTTATTTTATTTTATTTTATCTTATTTTATCGCGTTATCCTATTGTGTATTTTACCTTTTTATTCTGCTTCTATTGTGTTATCTTGTATGTTATCTTGTTGTGCAGCACTTTGGAAAACCTTGTGTTTGTTAAAATTGTGCTATATAAATAAAGTGGATTGGATTGGATTGGAGCAAAAACCTCAAGTATATACATTTTGCAGATAATACACTGAATGTGAAATCATTTGTATGGTCGCTCAGTATTTGTGTCTGCATTTAGGTTCAGCCAAAAGTTATTCTTCACAAGTATGAGACTGAAATCGCAGCCAAAACTAAATTAGGCATCAAAACATTCACAATGTACTTGCAGTGAGAGGCGGAGCTACACTGGAAAAACAGGATTCTTTCAACGTCACATTGCAGAAAGGCAAGGGAAAGAAATTCAGCAGCATTAATGCAGTTGAAAAGCCTTCGTTCGTCTCTCCAAAGAAAACAAATTTGTCAAGACTTTAACAACAATATTTCAGTAAGATTAACAGGTGAGTACAGTACATAATATTTAATGTGCTTAAAAGTAAAGAAGTAACTGAAGTCACTGTAATTGAGTGTCAGTCACATTCAGTGTCTCTGTGTCGTCACGTTGCACTGACACTTGTCAATACAATTGGCCAGCAATTTAGTGTTGATCTTGTTAAACGCAAATTTAAGAATTAAGAAAAAACATAACATTGTACTCATCATTTTCAGTGTCGTTGTGTAGAAATGTCTGCTGCCAGCTGTCTGCTATCTGAAGATCAGTTCCTGTGCTCCATCTGTCTGGATGTGTTCACTGATCCAGTCACCACACCATGTGGACACAACTTCTGCAAAACCTGCATCACACAGCACTGGGATATTAACATCCCATATCAGTGTCCCATGTGTAAAGAGGTTTTCTACAGAAGACCTGAGCTGCGGATCAACACTTTCATATCTGAGATGGCTGCTCAGTTCAGGAAGTCGTCTCAAAAGAAAGCCAGCAGCCGCTCAGACCAACAATGTGCCAAACCAGCAGAAGTTCCCTGTGACGTCTGCACCGGGACCAAACTGAAGGCCCTGAAGTCCTGCCTGGTGTGTCTGGCCTCCTACTGTGAGACTCACCTGGAGCCTCATCAGAGGATCACAGGCCTGAAATCACATCAGCTGATTGATCCTGTGGACAACCTGGAAGGCAGGATGTGTAAGAAGCACGATGCACCGCTGCAGCTTTTCTGTAAGACTGACCAGATGTGTGTATGTCTACTCTGCACTGCTTCAGACCACAAGTCACATGACATTGTTCCTCTGAAAGAAGAATATGAAGGAAAGAAGGCTGAGCTGGGGAAAACAGAGGCTGAAATTCAACAAATGATCCAGAAGAGACGAGTGAAGATTCAGGAGATCAAACGGTCAGTGGAGCTCAGCAGGGAAGATGCAGACAGAGAGATAGCAGACAGTGTGCGGGTCTTCACTGCTCTGATGCAGTCTGTTGAGAGAGGCCAGGCTGAGCTCATTGACATGATTGAAGAGAAGCAGAAAACAACAGAGAAACAGGCTGAAGGCTTCATCAAAGAGCTGCAACAGGAAATCTCTGAGCTGATGAGGAGAAGCACTGAGGTGGAGCAGCTCTCACACACTGAAGATCACCTCCACCTCCTCCAAAGCTTCCCATCCCTCAGTGCTCCTCCACACACCAAGAACTGGACAGAGGTCAGAGTCCATCGCTCATCATATGTGGGGAGTGTGAGGAGAGCTGTGGCTCAGCTGGGGGAGACGCTCAGTAAAGAGATGAAGAAGCTGTGTGCTGATCTTGAGCTGAGGAGGGTCCAGCAGTTTGAAGTGGATGTGACTCTGGATCCTGATACAGCACATCCTGCTCTCATCCTGTCTGATGATGGGAAACAAGTCAATTATGGTGATGTAAAGAAGAATCTCCCAGACAACCCAGAGAGATTTTCTTGTTGCGCCAATGTTGTAGGAAAACAGAGCTTCTCTTCAGGAAGATTTTACTATGAGGTTCAGGTTAAAGGAAAGACTGACTGGGATTTAGGAGTGGCCAGAGAGTCGATCAACAGGAAGGGAAAAATCACTCTGAACCCCAAGAATGGCTACTGGACTATTTGGCTGAGGAATAAAAATGAGTACAAAGCTAATGCTGGCCCTGGTGTCCGTCTCTCTCTGAAGTCTCAGCCTCAGAAGGTGGGGGTGTTTGTGGATTATGAGGAGGGTCTGGTCTCCTTTTATGATGTAGATACTGCAGCTCTTATCTACTCCTATAGCGGCTGCAGCTTCACTGAGAAATTCCACCCATTCTTCAGTCCCTGTTTTAATGATGGTGGTAAAAACTTGGCCCCTCTGATCATCTGTCCTGTCAATCAAACAGATTAGTCTGGTATAACAATAAGGTTTCCTCAGAAATCCTTTCCAGCAATTTAAGTTCAAATTTTCAAATATTCAATGATTAATTTCACTACTTTTTTTTTTTTTTTTTTTTTTTTTTTAAATCATTGTAACGTATCTATCAAGGTGTCAAAATGCATTCATCATATTCATGTCCAATCAAAGTCTTTTATTTTGATGAAATTACTAGAGTGGTTTGCAAATCATTGAAAAAAAAAATAATACTTTATCACATGAAAAGGATTTATTCAGATTAAAAGATGTGAATTAAAACTCGGCCCCTCTGATCATCTGTCCTGTCAACCACACACATTAGAGACAATCTTTAAGTTGCCAGAAAGGATTCACTGTCATTAAAGATGAGGATGTATCATGTTCACTGATAATGTGTATAGTTTTATGTATTGTTTGGTTTCTGTTTTACATGGATTAAATTTTATTCTCATTACCATCTGTCATCTGTGGTGTGTTACATGCTATATGGTTGCTATATTTCAATAATTGGTCATTTTTTATTTTAATTACTAGAATAGAATAGAGCTTTTCACTTTAAATGGCTTGTGGAAAATGCAGCCTCACTGAAACTAAATAAGTTAAACTACAATAAATAAGAAAGTAAATAATTCCAAGTAAATAGCTGTAGTAATCCTAATTTATTTTTCAAGTGTCATGCAGCAAAAGGCGGCCCGCCTGCATGGGCTTACAAGCCACTACAGAGCATAATCAACAGGAACAGCAACAAAATGAAAAGTATAGAGCAGATTCATTCATATTAAACAGTATCCCAGGAAAAAAAAAAAACCTGACCTCGCTGAATCATGTCCTGTGGAAGTGGCAAGGATGCAGTGTCTTGCTCCAGGGCACTTCGGCAGGGTGGATGCATGCTGTCATGGCCACAATAGAACCGCTCCTATGACAATATTGCTGCTCCAAATGTGATATTTTGCATGTGAAAATGAGTGACAATTTACATTTTAAATGCTTGAAAAATGTTTGTACTGTAAAAGCACTCAACAGAAAACAGGAAATAACCATTTCTATTGCATATTGTTAAGTGGGTAATGCTGCAGGCCTCCAACATGGCCACTAGAGGGCGGGAGACACCACCTGAAACCCTCTACAATACGATATATAGATAGATATAGTCTTTATTGTCCCACAGGAAATTTGTTTTCACAGCCTGTACATAACTGGAACATACAGGTAAAGCCCCTCCAATGTCCCAACACATATACATGCAGCAAAACACAGAGAAAATGTCTACACTGGATCAGTGAGACACTTTGTTTAATGCTGCGATGGCAGAAGGGACAAAACTTGTGGCAAAGCGAGCTCTTCTCCACCTCACAGTCCTGTATCGGCGGCCTGACGGCAGCAGTGTGACATGTGGGTTGAAGGGGGGGATTAGGGTTATTGACTATTGTGAGTGCAAAGCGTGTGATGACTCTGTCAGTCATGTCTGAGATATTTGCTGTGGGGGAGTGGAGGATTTTGGAGGCAGCGTGTGTGATCCTGTTGACTTTGTTCTTGTTGGAGATGGCCAGCGTGCCGTAGAAACAGTTGCTGCTGCTGTTGCTGTTCTTCAGTCGTCCCAGTATAGCGGTACAATATGAACATGATCTCCACAGAAATGGTCTCTGTCAGCAGGGATGCAGTGAACTGCTCAAGGGCACTTCAGCAGAGTGGATGCTGTGATCCCAGCTCCTCTGGTTGAAGGATTCTCTCAAATGTGTGGGTTTGGCTCAAACTGGGTGGAGGTGAAAATGATTTGTATACTGTAATACAAATAAAAATATCAGAATCATAATCGCTTTATTGGCCAAATATACACAGGAATTTGTCTTGGAGATGAAGCTGAGTGAAACAAGAACAATGAAAGTGAAAAAGTGAAATATTAAATTGTCCATTTACCTGTGTATACCCTCCACTACAACACTGATCATGTCTAGAAATGATGTTGATATCTGAGGCAGATTACTTGAATGATTTTATCATGCTTGATAGTGAGGAGGGAAATGGACGTATGGAAAAAAAATAATAATAATAAAAAAAAATAACAGCTGCAGCAGTAGCAGGATATTACATCATTTATGGAAGCCTATTTCTGCCAGAGGAAAAGTTATGAGATAGAAAGTCGAAATTGTGAGATAAACAGTCATGATTATGAGATAAAGTCACACTTATGGGATAAAAAAAAAGTCGAAATTATGAGATAATAGAAATTATTATCATTACCAATCATTATAATTTCGGCTTTTCTTTCTCATCATTTCGACTTTTTATCTCATAGTTATTATTTACATTATTATTATTATTATTATTATTATTTTGCCTCGCGGAAATGGACTTCCACACATCATCATCATCAGTGTCTTATTTAAAACTGAATTAGGTAGCACAAAAGAAATGCTGCCAAAGGTGTATTTCTTAAATTTTATTTTATTTTATTTTGTTTAATTTTAGTATCGTTTGATTTATTTGTATTTATTTATTTATTTAACATGGCGACACTGACAGATGTAAATCAAATCTATCTTTTGCCAGAACTTGGGCACTTTGGCACACATCAAAAACACAGTTTGGCCACAAAATATCAGCTTCCTAATCAAAGTGCAGCCAGAGGGTGGAGGAACACTGCAACCAGAGGAGAGAGGAGGAGGCGCTTTGAGAAAGTGGAAGTGAAAGTAAGCCTGAACGACGACATTTTGCAGTTTGTCTTTCTGGATCAACAGTAAAAGTCGAGGTGAGTACAAACGAAAACTGTTATTGTGCTTCATCAGAGAGCAGTGGCACAACATTGAACTGTAGACCTGCCTATACTGGATGTTTGCTTTTTCAGTCTGATTCATTTATTTATTCAACTCGCAGCGACAGGCGTTCATATCCACATTTATACTTCCGAGGGCTGTCTAGATTTTTTTTTTTTTTTTTTTTTTTTTTTTTTACACACAAGAGAGAGTCTTGTTCACGGTAACAATCACATCAGAGCCTCTGAATGTGGCCCAAGGGAAAATCCTCTTGAGACTCCCTGCATGGAAAAAAAAAAAAAAAAAAAAAAAAAAAACCTAAAGAGTTGTGTTGTGCGCTGATTTCTTCCCTAAAGTGTTTGTGCATAAGCGACCATTTTCATTCTTAGTGACAGCGAGGGCATCAAAATTAATGCTACACTGAGAATACTCAAATAAAAATATAATTTTGTAGAATTTTGAAATTTGTATGAACGTCCTTGAATTGGATTTCATCTGTTTTTAATATGAAGAAAGTAACACGGTTGCCTGTGCTGTTCACATTGTTTTGACACTGGCTCCTGAATGACTCCTTTTCAGAATATGCCAAAAGAAGGCGCTGAAAAGACTCAAAGCAACAGAATGACTGTTACATTGTGCATGTAAACTTTTTACTGAAAAGATTATATTTGGATGTTAATATATTTGGATGTAACAAGGTGCGCAGCTGATGGGTTCAGTGCAGAGGGGGCGAGGACCTGTACAAACAGGGACAGAAGAGTGGAGAGAAAAGTGCAAATACAAACAACATCCGAGCAAACCTCTGATATTTAAGAAGCGTGGTCAGCGCCATGGATTTTGCCAAAAACCTGTACAGAACTCAGTCAGATAAAAGATAAAGAGCAGACCTGCAGGACATGCAACCAAGGACACGCCAGATGACAGAAAGTGAATAAAGACACAGTTTTCCAGTCAGTGGTGAGAGGGGCCCACACAGCCACATACAGCCACACAGTCAGATAATGTTCATACAAGCCACACATCAACCCCCACACACTACAACACACTTGTGTGCACGCCAAACCGTGCTGTGAAACTGACACACCAACACAACATCCACTAACACTCCCACCAACACACACAAGCACACACACTCTCACTGATAAAAATGTCCCAAAAAGGGGCAGCAGCACCCAAGAAAAGACTGACAACCTGTTGAAAGAGGCACTATGAGAGAGAGAGAGAGAGAGAGAGAGAGAGAGCGAGACCTCAGCAGTAATTTTGAATATACTTTTGCAATTCGTGCTTTTTTTGAAATGCAGTTTCATTTGAAAACTGTTTGACTTCTGAGAAAGAGTCAGAAATGGTTCCTGAGCCATATATTTCTCACCACTGGTATCGTGTGTAATAAAGTGAAACACGTACACAGAGAACAAGAAACACACTTGAGAGGTTTTGGGAGTTTTACAGCATATTTTCGATACTGTATTATATTTGAATGATACAGTAATGTATTTTGTAATTTGACAAGTGTTTGACAGTAAAATTGGCTGCTGAGTCTTGGCAGATTGGAAAACATATAGGGCCCTATCTTTCGTCAGAGTCCCTAAACCCGTTATTTGGGGATTTAGCATTGCATAAGAGGCGTTCCCCTGCAAAAGTTGCTATCTTGCACAACTGCCGTTATCCCTAAAACACTTGCGGTACCCGTTACATTATACATAGGTGTGGTTTGGGCGTTACGCCAGTTAAACCAATCAGTGTGCCAGGTGCCACTGCCTTTAAGAGCAGGATGTGCAATCCCAAATCCACAAACCGCAAACCGAAACCCGCGATGGAGAGAGGAAGGTCACGATTTAGTACTATCTCTGCCATTTTCTCAGGGGTTCAACTGAGGCTAAAGCAAGGTGGCTTTTTATAGGCGAGTTAATTGGGGAGGTGGAGCTGCATGTGCACGTCCACATGTGTCCAAGTGGACACGCATTGAAGCCGCCTGGGCGCGCTCTTGTAAATGCCCAAATGGGATAGCGGGTGGTTCTGAGGACCCTCTATCCGCTTTCAGTAACGTGTGTGGTCTAAATAGCAATTGTAGGGAAAGTGCATAAAACACACCCACGGACACACCTCCAGGTGCAAATAATGGAGTCGGCATAATTTATAGTGGGTAGTGTGGCCGCAAGATACCGTTTAGGGATAGTGGAAGCTGCTAAATGCGTAATTCATGGGTAGCAGGTAGTGGCAACGGGTAGCGCAGTGTGAAAGATAGAGCCCATAGTCTGGAAAAAGGGAGAAATACCTGGCCGAGATATGCACTCTACTGAGTACACTTGTCCAGTTGTTGTTTTTTATTGATATTTTACAAATAATCCAGATTGAATGATATATGACACCATTAACATTTCATACTTTCACTTCAGGTCTCAGTGTGAAGAAATGTCTGCTGCCAGCTGTCTGCTATCTGAAGATCAGTTCCTGTGCTCCATCTGCCTGGATGTGTTCACTGATCCAGTCACCACACCATGTGGACACAACTTCTGCAAAAACTGCATCACACAGCACTGGGATATTAACATCCCGTATCAGTGTCCCATGTGTAAAGAGGTTTTCTACAGAAGACCTGAGCTGCGGATCAACACTTTCATATCTGAGATGGCTGCTCAGTTCAGTTTAGCTAAAAAGAAAGCCAGCAGCCGCTCAGACCAACGATGTGCCAAACCAGGAGAAGTTCCCTGTGACGTCTGCACCGGGACCAAACTGAAGGCCCAGAAGTCCTGCCTGGTGTGTCTGGCCTCCTACTGTGAAACTCACCTGGAGCCTCATCAGAGAATCACAGGCCTGAAAACACATCAGCTGATCCATCCTGTGGACAACCTGGAAGGCAGGATGTGTAAGAAGCATGATAAACCACTGGAGCTTTTCTGCAAGACTGACCAGATGTGTGTATGTCTGCTCTGCACTGTTTTAGACCACAAGTCACATGACATTGTTCCTCTGAAAGAAGAATATGAAGGAAAGAAGGCTGAGCTGGGGAAGACAGATGCTGAAATTCAGCAGATGATCCAGAAGAGACGAGTGAAGATTCAGGAGATCAAACGATCAGTGGAGCTCAGCAGGGAGGATGCAGAGAGAGAGATGGCAGACAGTGTGCGGGTCTTCACTGCTCTGATGCAGTCTGTTGAGAGAGGCCAGGCTGAGCTCATTGACATGATTGAAGAGAAGCAGAAAACAACAGAGAAACAGGCTGAAGGCTTCATCAAAGAGCTGCAGCAGGAAATCTCTGAGCTGATGAGGAGAAGCTCTGAGGTGGAGCAGCTCTCACACACTGAAGACCACCTCCACCTCCTCCAAAGCTTCCCATCCCTCAGCGCTCCTCCACACACCAAGAACTGGACAGAGGTCAGAGTCCATCGCTCATCATACGTGGGGAGTGTGAGGAGAGCTGTGGCTCAGCTGGAGGAGACGCTCAGTAAAGAGATGAAGAAGCTGTGTCCTGACCCTGAGCTGAAGAAGGTCCAAGACTTTGAGGTGGATGTGACTCTGGATCCTGATACAGCACATCCTGCTCTCATCCTGTCTGATGATGGGAAACAAGTAAATCATGGTGATCTATGGAAGAATCTCCCAGACAACCCAGAGAGATTTTCTTCTTGTGTGTCTGTCTTAGGAAAGCAGAGCTTCTCTTCAGGAAGATTTTACTACGAGGTTCAGGTTAGAGGGAAGACAGAGTGGACTTTAGGAGTGGCCAGAGAGTCGATCAACAGGAAGGGACCAATCACTCTGAACCCCAAGAATGGCTACTGGACTATAAGGCTGAGGAATGAAAATGAGTACAAAGCTAATGCTGGCCCTGGTGTCCCTCTCACTCTTAAGTCTCAGCCGCAGATGGTGGGGGTGTTTGTGGATTATGAGGAGGGTCTGGTCTCCTTTTATGACGTAGATGCTGCAGCTCTTATCTACTCCTATAGCGGCTTCAGCTTCACTGAGAAATTCTACCCATATTTTGGTCCCTGTTTTAATGATGGTTGTAAAAACTTGGCCCCTCTGATCATCTGTCCTGTCAATCAAACAGATTAGTCTGCCATAAAAATAAGGTTTTCTCAGAAATCATTAAGCTCAACATTTTAAATATCCAATGATTAACTTCACTACCTTGTTAAAATCTTTGTAACGTATCTGTCAAGGAGCCAGATCATCATTCATCATATTCATGTCCAATCACAGTCTTTTATCTTGGCACAATTACTAGAGTGGTTTGCAAATCATACAAAATGTTTGATTCTGTGTTCATCACATGACGGGGATTTATTCAAATAAGGTTTCATTTAAGCTTTTTTCTGTGATAATATATCATGTTTTTTGTGGGTTCTTTTTTTCATCCACTTTCAACCTTGATAGAAAAGAAGACTGTAGTCAGCAAAGTTTTACTGAGGAACTTTATAATAACAGCGATCAGCAACCAAGGTTTTGCTTTATGATTCTGATTGATAACCAAAATAAAACCAAAATGAACTAAAATTGCTCATCTATCATAAGAGTAGTGACACGATAGTAAAGTATCACAATAAAACTCAATATTGCACATGAGAAGTGAGTTTCATGATATACATTACTTCACATTAATTTCTCATAAGAATATTATAGCAACATTATAGGCCAGGCAAAGTTTATTGATATAACGCATTTCAAACACCCTGGTCATAGTCGTAGTAATTTATTTTTCAAGTGTCACGCAGCAAAAGGCAGCCTGGGCTTACAAGCCACTACAGAGCATAATCAACAGGAACAACAACAAAATGAAAAGTACATAGCAGCTTCATTCATATTAAACAGTATCAGAGCCAAAAATGAGTGACAGGCAACATAACTCCACACTGTAGCTGAGGCACAAACTGTACCTTCAACATTTTTAAACATGAAGCGTCCACATACGCTACTAAATCAAGTCATTCCAAGAAAAGGATTTTAAAATTAGAAAGTTACCAGAAAATTAGTAAATAATTACCTGAACAAATTAGTTGTAAAATAGCAGCTTCATCGATACTTTGCACAGTCTAAGTTACAAAAGGGAAACTCAACATTACATTAGAGTGCAGAGCTCTGACTTGAAGCTTGTATAATCAAAATTATCCCATGTATTTTTCATGATTGTAAACTGATTGTGCATTTAGTAATGGTGTTTCAAAGCTAGAGGCGAGTTTTTCAAACACTCCATTAATTACTGTTTTGTTTGTGAACACTCAAACTCATTCAAATAGCCTCTATGAGATTTAGAAAAGTCAAGATGACAAATGGCAGCCACTCTGTCCTTGGCAGCCTCTGTCTAAGGTGGAATCCACCATTAACGTCCCGTGTGTTCTTGGACTGACAACACACACACTAATGCACCAAAGAATATCAGCTTAAGGACATGTACCTGAACGCTGATGAAAACCCCTTTTTACAAGTTTCAGGGAAAAGTAAAAGTAAACATGAAGCAACCTAAGGACCCTCAGCAGTTGTCCCAAGGCAGCTTCTTGCTCAGTGTGGTGATCACTATCAGCTGAAAAGCCCTGATCTTGCTGAATCATGTCCTGTGGAAGTGGCAGGGATGCAGTGTCTTGCTCCAGGGCACTTCAGCAGGGTGGATGCTTGCTGTCATGGTCACAAGAGGACCACTCCTGTGACAATATTGCTGCTCCTAATGTGATATTTTGCATGTGAAAATGAGTGACAATTTACATTTTAAATAAGCAACTGTAATTATATTTAAAGATATCAGTACCAATATCTTACCAATCAATGATTATTCATATGCATTTCACTTTTTTATAGATTCTGGCTGATCTGGTTCATGCTTTATTCTCAGTTAAATAATGTTTTTTCCTGGGATGTATCCCATTGCTGCTTACTATTGCAGCCCAGCAATTTCACCATGTTGATTCCCAACATAGATCTGGGCAAAATATTCTCACATGGTTAAT
This sequence comes from Myripristis murdjan, assembly GCF_902150065.1. NCBI lineage: Eukaryota > Metazoa > Chordata > Actinopteri > Holocentriformes > Holocentridae > Myripristis > Myripristis murdjan. The sequence goes on along the minus strand of NC_044002.1, from coordinate 19,467,201 downwards.
TTTAGGGTCATGGTTGGGTAAGAGAGCTTTTACTGATGTCATGTTAAGGCTTTTTTAGCCAACAGGCAATAGGCACAACAGTTTTTCTGATCAGTCACAGGAGGATCTGTACTGAGATTCAGAATCACACCAAAGTCATTTGAGGGTAATAATAATGTTATTAATAATGATAATATATATATTATACCTTCTTTTATATTGTAGAGAATAGAGCATTAAAGAAAAAAAAAGAATAAAACAAAAACCTCTGTGCCTGTCAAACTGATATTTCAGCAGCACAGCAACAGCCTTATAAAACCCATATAGTTTGAAAAATCTGAGAATGGAACAAAATGAGAAAACCTCAAATCCTTAAATAAAAGAATCAACATTGAATAATGAGATGATACAAAATTAAAGCTAAAAATGAAAGGAATCAGTGTGTAAAGGGACATTAATACATTCAGTACCTTCATGTTGCTGCTGAATCTCTTTGCCATCACTTGTGCACAAGAAGTGACAAAAACAGTGCAGACTAATATTATGATAGTAACTTGAAACTTTGTCTTTGCTGCCAAGCTTTCCAACTTTAATGTCATCATGAGATTTTCTCAAGAGATTCATTATCATTTAATCAGGTTGACTATATCCCACTTTGTCTTTGGTGAATATCATTTCTTATAACTACTGAAATATACCACTTCCCTTTGCTACATAATTACTGTGTCACCTAATAGCATGTAATGTAATGTAATTTATTGTAATCTTTAATCCACTACTGAAGCATCAAAACTTGACCAATGTACCTCAACTGGACCAGTTTGTCAAGATCATTGTAACATGTCTAGGTCAAAGAATGCAAATGTGATATCAGTGTCAGATCATTGCACATATTTTTTTTTTTTTTTTTGTTATTTATCTTAAGCTTGAAATGAATTAAAATAAAAGCTGGTGGATGAAGATTGTGTGGTTATTGTTATTTTCTCTGCTTACTTTAATTACTTTATGGCTGAATGATAAAAAAAAAAAAAAAAACTGGGAGAATGTGGTTGGTGTTAAAGGTTTCAACCTAACACTAATTAACCATGTCTAGCCTATGCTGATGGCTTATGATGTTTGAAATGAAATCAGCTGCTGCTCTCCTCCTTTGTTGCCATGAGCTGAGCTCCTCCAATATGGCCACCAGAGGGAGGACTGCACCCTCTGATAGACTCTGATGATAATCTGATCCTCACAGGTGTGTCCTCTGTCGACAGGGGTTTGTCTCTGTGATCGAATTCAAAACTGAAGGAGCAAACCAGGGCAGCAGGTAGGAGCTGAACAGGAGAGAGAGCTGCAGTGCTGTACTTTGACTTTTGGAGTTGTTGTTGTTTTTAAGTGAGTCATTTTCCTTTGACTTAAGAATATTTTTGCTTGAGTGTTGTTGGGAGTGGAAGTCACATGACTGCTAGACTGGGGAGCACAAGAGCTCCCTCCTTCAGCATGCACAGGTGTGTCTATTGAAGTTAGGAGCTGACACAGGTGTGTTAAGTCTCCTGAGCTCGTTCACTCTTTGCACTTGAGTTGAGGAGCATCCCTTTGTTTTTTGCTCCTGAGTGCATCTGAGAGAGTAGTTTATTACAGTTTATTACTTTGTATTTCCTTGGCAGCCTGTGTAGTAATGTAATATCATCTGTTAATTTTGCTGTTTTGATTATTAAAGTATAGGGCTGTATTGATCAAAGTGATTTATTTATTAATTTCTGTGTTTAAGATGTGTGAAGATTTGAGATGCATGTATGTATGTGTGCTTCTTTGTTGTTGAAAATGACACCAGTCAACTTCATCCTCTCTGACTGAATGCAAAAGAAAGAATAAATGCTGTAAAATGGAACCTGCAAACTGCCTCTCCTTCTGTGCTCATGATAACCGAGTCAAGTCCAGTAAAATCCTGCAGAACAATTGTACTTGACTTCATTTTAAATCACATCCACGACAAAGACCAAATGATCGGTGACAGATTGTGGAACCTTTCACAATAAAAGCTCAACCAGCAAAGATGAGCAGAGGAACCTGCTGCTGCTTTGTTTGCTCTACTTTTTTTCATTTCACAATTTCAAAATAAAAGCTGCACCATGAAAAACTGGAGATGGTCGATGGAAGTGAGGACCATTTAGACTCAACTGGCAAAAAATGAGGAATAAGTGTGGAAAAATGGGGAAAAATATCAGTGAGTTGTGAACCATGTGGACTCAGCATCACATTATGTACTTATTTCATATTTGTCAGTTGAGTCTACACAGTCCTCACTTTAACCAACTTCTCAACAATTTTGCGTAATGCACCTTTAAAAGACTGCAGTTTGGGGCATGTTATCTCATTTGATCACAGCTGACACAGTTACTGTTTTGAAAAAGTAACTCAGTCACTTTTCCTGCCAGGACGTTTTAAATGAGACACTTGTTACTTTTACTGCAGTAGATTTTAACAGCACAGCTTCTACAGAAGTAAAAAAAAAAAAAAACACCACTTCTACTTTAGACGCAGTTTTTGGTGCTTTTTCCACAACTATCTGTAGTGAATGAGGCTCAGCCAGTTTGGTCGCCCTTTTGAAAAATAAAAAATCAAGTCAATTGAAGTGAACAGGAAACTTTTCTCATGTATTCTGTGAGAGCATCTTGACTACAGTGTGTTTTTCTGCTGCTGTTGGAAAGTTGGTATTCCAGTTGAACACAGGAACAAAACATCTCCAGGTCTCCCGAAAGCAGAGGACAAGAAGGTGCAGACACTGATCAAATATGAGGGGTGGCCTCTGTCTGACACTGCTTGATGTTAAAGCTCAGAAAGATCTGAGAGGTATTTTTTTTTGCTAGTAGCTGTTTGTCTTTCATGTGTGAAATTTCAAAATATGATGCCAACCATGTATTTGGGCTGTGTGATATCGAGCTCTTTGTAAAGTGTGTGTGTTCATGTATGTTTTTTTCTTTTCTTAAAACAGGAAGTGTTTGGGACCTGCAGGGTGGTGTCCTCAGCATGGACTTAAAGGACCAAACTGGTTATTTTGAATATTTCACCCATTTACAACAGTTTTCCCAAAAGTTACATTGCAGCAAATCATTTTGCAAAATCATGCAGGGCTACTAAAAACTTGAAAATCCCCTGAAAAATTTTTTATTTTTGGTTGAAACAGCTTGAAACACCGCCCACTTTAACAGCCACTCAATATTTGTGTCTGCATTTGGGTTCAGCCAAAACTGGTTCATCACAAGTATGAGACTGAAATCACTGCCAAAACTAAATTAGGCATCAAAACATTCCCAATGTACTTGCAGTGAGAGGCGGAGCAACACTTGAAAAACTGGATTCTTTCAACGTCACATTACAGAAAGGCAAGGGAAAGAAATTCAGCAACATTAATGCAGTTGGAAAGCCTCCGTTCGTCCCTCCAAAGAAAATAAAGTTTGTCAAGACTTTCACAACAACACTTAAGAGTCAGATTCACAGGTAAGTACAATACATAATATTTACTATGCTAAAATGTAAAGAAGTAACTGAAGTAACTGTAATTGAGTGTCAATCACATTCAGTGTTTCTGTGTTGTCACTTTGCACTGACACTTGTAAATACAATTGGCCAGCAATTTAGTGTTGATATTGTTAAACAAATTTCAGAATTATGTAAAAATGATAACATTGCAACCATTTTTCGTGTCAGTGTGTAGAAATGTCTGCTGCCAGCTGTCTGCTATCTGAAGATCAGTTCCTGTGCTCCATCTGTCTGGATGTGTTCACTGATCCAGTCACCACACCATGTGGACACAACTTCTGCAAAACCTGCATCACACAGCACTGGGATGTTAGCACCCAGTGCCAGTGTCCTGTGTGTAAAGAGGTTTTTAAACAAAGACCTGAGCTGCGGGTCAACACTTTCATATCTGAGATGGCTGCTCAGTTCAGTTCAGCTCAAAAGAAAGCCAGCAGCCGCTCAGACCAACCATGTGCCAAACCAGGAGAAGTACCCTGTGACGTCTGCACCGGGACCAAACTGAAGGCCCTGAAGTCCTGCCTGGTGTGTCTGGCCTCCTACTGTGAGACTCACCTGGAGCCTCATCAGAGAATCAAAGGCCTGAAAACACATCAGCTGATCGATCCTGTGGACAACCTGGAAGGCAGGATGTGTAAGAAGCATGATGCACCGCTGCAGCTATTCTGCAAGACTGACCAGATGTGTGTATGTCTGCTTTGCACTGTTTTAGACCACAAGTCACATGACATTGTTCCTCTGAAAAAAGAATATGAAGGAAAGAAGGCTGAGCTGGGGAAGACAGAGGCTGAAATTCAGCAGATGATCCAGAAGAGACGAGTGAAGATTCAGGAAATCAAACAGTCAGTGGAGCTCAGCAGGGAAGATGCAGAGAGAGAGATGGCAGACAGTGTGCGGGTCTTCACTGCTCTGATGCAGTCTGTTGAGAGAGGCCACACTGAGCTCATTGACATGATTGAAGAGAAGCAGAAAACAACAGAGAAACAGGCTGAAGGCTTCATCAAAGAGCTGCAGCAGGAAATCTCTGAGCTGATGAGGAGAAGCACTGAGGTGGAGCAGCTCTCACACACTGAAGATCACCTCCACCTCCTCCAAAGCTTCCCATCCCTCAGTGCTCCTCCACACACCAAGAACTGGACAGAGGTCAGAGTCCATCGCTCATCATATGAAGGGAGTGTGAGGAGAGCTGTGGCTCAGCTGGAGGAGACGCTCAGTAAAGAGATGAAGAATCTGTGTGCTGATCTTGAGCTGAAGAGGGTCCAGCAGTTTGAGGTGGATGTGACTCTGGATCCTGATACAGCAAACCCCCATCTCATCCTGTCTGATGATGGGAAACAAGTCAGTTATGGTGATATAAAGAAGAATCTCCCAGACAACCCAGAGAGATTCTCTTATTGCCCCAATGTTGTAGGAAAGCAGAGCTGCTCATCAGGAAGATTTTACTATGAGGTTCAGGTTAAAGGGAAGACCAAGTGGGATTTAGGAGTGGCCAGAGAGTCGAGCAACAGGAAGGGAAAAATCACTTTGAGCCCCAAGGATGGCTACTGGACTATATGGCTGAGGAATGAAAATGAGTACAAAGCTCTTGCTGGCCCAAGTGTCCGTCTGTCTCTGAAGTCTCAGCCTCAGAAGGTGGGGGTGTTTGTGGATTATGCAGAGGGTCTGGTCTCTTTTTATGATGTAGATGCTGCAGCTCTTATCTACTCCTATAGTGGCTGCAGCTTCACTGAGAAACTTTACCCATTCTTCAGTCCTCATCTTAATCATGATGGTAAAAACTCGGCCCCTCTGATCATCTGTCCTGTCAATCAAACAGATTAGTCTGCCATAACAATAAGGTTTTCTCAGAAATCATTTCCTTCCGTTTAAGCTCATATTTATAAATATCCAAAGATGTGTAAACTTTTTATATTGTTGAGATAGAATTTACTAAGATTCATGTTTTATTATGTTTTATCCAGTGTAATACAGCATAATCACTTGTACAGAACGGTACCTTAATTTCAGTACTTTGTTAAAATCCTTGTAACGTGTCTATCGAGGTGTCAAAATACATACATCATATTCATGTCCAGTCAGTCTTTTATCTTGACAAAATTACTGGAGTGGTTTGCAAAAAATGCAAAACCATTAACCATTATTAATTATGTGTTTATCAAAAGACAAGAATTTATTCAAATAAATAATTAGATTTCAGCTTTTCTGTGTTAATATCATTTAATTTTTTTGTCCACCTTTGGCCTTGATAGAAAAGAAAACTGTAGTCAGCACAGTTTTACTGAGGTACTTTATAATAACTACGATCCTTTTGCATTATGATACTGATTGATTGCCAAAATGAACCCAAAATGAACTAAATTTGTTTATCTATCATAAGAGTAGTGACACTATAGTAAAGTATTACAATAAAACTCAATATTGCACATGAGAAGTGAGTTTCATGTTATACATACTTCACATGAATTACCCACAGGAATATTATAGCAACATTATAGGCCAGGCAAAGCGCATTTCAAACATCCTGGTCATAGTCGTAGTAGCATAATGAACAGGAACAACAACAAAATGAGCAGCTTCAATCATATTAAACAGTATCCTAGCAAAAAAAAAAAAAAAAAAAAAAAAAAAAAAAACCCTGACCTCACTGAATCATGTCCTGTGGAAGTGGCAGGAATGCAATGTGTTGCTCCAGGGCACTTCAGCAGGGTAGATGCTTGCTGCCATGGTCACAAGAGGACCGCTCCTGTGACAATATTACTGCAGACTGGATGAGTTTGTGTCTCCCTCTGGTGGGACAGCTGGGTGGTGCTGGAGGAACGGGTGCAAAACAGTGTTGAATCGATTCTTCTGAAAGGCTCTTTGGTCTGAACGATGGAAACCAAGTCGCTCCGTCAGAGAGCCGTTCTTTCTTTATCACAGCTAACTGGTGACCTGGTTATGAATCCTCAACATAGATCTGGGCAAAATATTCTCACATGGTTAATTTTAGGGTCATGGCTGGGTGAGAGAGCTTTTGCTGATGTCATGTTGAGGCTTTTTTAGTCAACAGGCAATAGGCACAACAGTTTTTCTGACCAATCACAGGAGGATCTATACTGAGATTCAGAATCACACCAAAGTCGTTTTAAGGGTAATAATAATGTTATTAAAAATGATAATATATATCACAGCTTCCAGGGCCGGCTCTAACCATGTTGGTGCCCTAGGCGAAATTACTCCCTGGCGCCCCCCATCCTGCCACAGTCCCAAAGTCACATTATACACATTATAAACACCGCCCGCTCTGATCACACACCATTAAACCTCCAAGCACAACTAAGACTGAAAAGCTATCGTGTCAGTCACATACGAGCACAACATAGGAAGACTCTAACCAGAGAGAGAGAGAGGCTTTTAAATCTCCCTGTTAGCTTTTACCTTTTCGTTGTGTGCAGTGATGTGGAGCCTGAGCTGCTAATCCAGCGCTGTGTCTGTGTCTGTCCGGCTCTTCCCAAAGGTGTTCAGGGCAATCTGAGAGCGGATGTGGGCTGTGGAGGTTTGGTGCTTCAGCAAAGCCCTGGGCAGGTTGTGCCTCTCTCAGCCAGACGCGACCCGCCGAGAAAAGGAGGCCTGGAAAGCACAGCAACCTCCTAGCTTGACTACATCCACACAACCCGGCCTTTCTTTTTGTACCATTCCGTTTGAAGTACATCTATCTATTCCATTTGAAAAGTCCTCACAATTTTTGTCCCTTCCTTCGGATTAAATCCTTGAAGTCAGGCGTTTTTTCCTTTGAATATCAAGTTAGAAAGTCTTTTCATGGGAAATCTCCACTGCTTTGGCTGCTAGCCAAAAGCACTGTGCGCCGGTGACAACAGCATCGCGAGATCTTGTGGGGGATTCAGGGCCTGTCGGGATTCCCGAAATTCTTCATGAAGTTCAATTTTGTTTGGCAGTATTTTCTCTTCTTACTCACATGTTTGCAGATGCACGCGGTCAGTTCAAACAGGCAACACAACACACAGCAATGAAACAGTTGTATTGGCTGATGTAGAGTACACTGTATTTATTTGAATTGTATGACGTCCTCTTTGATTGGATTAAAAATGTAAATATTCTTCTTCTCTTGTTTTATGTTTATTTACTAATGAGCCGCGGAGGGGCCATTGAGAGAAAAATAAAACACACCATGCTACGTTTTATTACGTTGTGCACTAGAAATGTTTGAGTGCACACCAGATATATTTGACTCGCTTTTTGAATAAATGAATTTTGTACACCTGTAGTCCTCCCTACAACCCGGTGGCAGGGTGAGGGCTTCCTGCTGCTGCTGGGGGCTGTGGGTCAGAGCCAGACGGCTGAGAGTCACCCGGAGCTCACGGGAAGCTGTGGAGTCCATGCGGACAGGGAGTGCCCGCTGCCGGCTGTATCGTTCTCTCTGTGGCCTTTCTCTGCATTTTACCTAATGTATGAGTTACCGTAAGTGTTGCAATATAGGGGCATTTGCAGAGAATGGAGCCGTTTTTACCGTAAATGTTGCTATATAAGGACCTCTGCTTGTGCCAGTGGTGACGACGATTTTTTCAGATTCCACTATTCTCTCCTATTGGACGGCCGAGTTACAAAAAAAATTCAACTTGGGCGCGGCCTGCACATGCACTATGTTAAAGCCCGACTCCTCTGACCCTGAGATGGGCCCCCACACAGGCGCCCCCAACACGTCATGTGACTCGGCAGCGCAAGTGACAAACATGTCTTTGTTTCTTTCTTTGTTTATTTTATGTTATTTTCAAGACAGAACACAAAGGGAGGCCGCCAATGGGCATCAGAAATTATTATTATCGTTATTACTATTACTATTATTATTTATTTTTTCCGAGGGTGACTGGCGCTTGCGGCGCCCCTCCAGCAGATGGCGCCCTAGGCGACCACCTATACCGCCTATGCCAAGAGCCGGCCCTGATGGGTGGACCTGGCTTCCCAGTGTCGGGTGCCCCAGTTGATGCAGGCTGTTGTGACTGGACAATGTGGGAATCTAGTACCTCGGCTAAAGAGCCTGTAGGGGCTTAGGGATCTGGATGCCAGGAGGGGGCACTGGCAACCCTGTGACAGGTGCCCCAGCTAGTGGGTGTTTCTGCAGTTGATAATTCTGATGACAGAGGATGCTGACATCCCAGTGCCAGTTGCCTTTGGAGATGTAGGCTGCTGAACATGTGTGCTGGTGTCCCAGTTAATGTTGGCTGCTGTGGATCATGGATCTAGACAGCAGGGGGTTCTGGCATCCCAGTATCAGCGGCTGGAGCTGGTGAGGGCTGCTGTAGCTGATGAAGCCAGGTGCCCATGGAAGTGGAGGCTGTTAAATCTGTGGATATATGGGGATTAGGGGCTCAGACGTCCCGGGGGCTGAGTGCCCCACCTGAACAGAGTCTGTTTATATGGTTGACGTGAGAAGGGAAGCAATAATGGTATTAAAGGTTTGCGGTGCTGTTTGAGGAAAAGGGGATTCTCTCATTATTTATAGTATTTTGAAGAGTGTATGGTCAGGTGGCCTTACTGGAAGGTGGTGACAGTGCGACCGACTAGTGTTATCAGGGAGATGAGTTGCTGAACGATGGAGGTGATGGCATCCATTTTGTTTCTTATCAGCTTGTCTTCTCATTTCAAAAGGGGAAGGATGGATAATATGGAGTGTTCATTGGATAAATGTAATAGACTTGTATGTTGATGGAGATAAACAGAATACTGCTAGGGGAAGTCATGCATGTTATGAGCAAATCTTTGATGGTGGAGAGTGAAGGCTCAGGCACGGTGAGGGTGAGGTTTTCAGCTTTTGACACTGGGCCTGCTGGTGCGCACTGTTGAAAAATTGGGAATCAATAATTGTCTTGGTTTCATCTTGGTTCAAAGATGTCAGCATTCAATGTGGATGTACAGACAAGAACAAGAACTTGTCTTTGAATTTACTCAGTTTGGGTGGTGCGTTTGCCTTCTCTTTCATGTTCTTGATGTGGAATACAAGATTCAAGATTCAATAGATTTATTGCCATATCAACAAGTTGATAGGAATTTGTCCTGGTAGACTCTCCAACATAAATATCATAAACAAGGACAGTACAGCAGCACATCATGTACAAAAAGACAAGCATAAACACAGACAGACAGTAAACAATAAGCAATATGCAATACCCAGCGGCATTGTAAGTGCATGCAGTTATGTTAAAGTGCTACTTGCAATGTAACCTGTATATACATAACCATTAAAGTCAATGCAAGTTCAGTTGTCTAATAGCCAAAGGGTATGTGCTATCTCTGAAGCGGGATGTTGAGCACCTAATGCTTCTATATCTCCTGCCTGATGGGAGGAGATTGAAGAGGTAGTGTGCTGGGTGAGAGTGGTCAGCTATGACTTTTTTAGCCTTCCTAATTATTCTTGTGGAAAACAGTGATGAAAGTGAAGGGAGGCTACATCCTATGATTTTTGATGCTCGGCGTACTACCCTTACTGAACAAGACCAAGACTGGGTTCCAAAAACACACAAAATAACACCAGACTAACAAACAAAACAGAGAGTAGTACTGAGTCGCCATAGTGTGGCGCCATCTTGCCAGCAAGATGAAACAGCAGGAGAGGGTTATGGTACGTGTCCACAGGATCAGTCATTTCCACACTTCCCATTCATTGTGTTTGGAGGCAGCTGTGCAATGCATTCTGGTGGCATGGCATTGCATTTTGAGAGATGGGGCGTCACGTCAGTGTCTTGTCATTTGCATAAAGTTGAGGTCTTGGCTGCTTTATGAAAATTATGGATGCCCGGTGCAACTCGCCGCCTCTGGAAAACTCCTGCAAAACTTTCAAAGTAACAATCACTGATCTGAAGTGAAGACAGATTCAGCAACTGTAAGGTTTATTTCTCGCTTCAAATGTTTCAGAAATGCATTTTGGTGAACTGGTTTTGTAATATCAAAGAAAGTTTTGAAAAGAGCCATGCTGGTCTGGTTTGAAATCCGGGAGAGCACAGCCCACTAGTGACGGGTCCGTCCAATTAGGTGCAGCTTGGAAGTGTTTGCACAGTTATAGGCGAGAGACACTGTCAATCATCAGGAGCGACATGCCCATCAAGCATCCAAATCTCAGAAGTGGTGAGACTCCTAGTGTCAAATACATACCAACCAAATGATACATGTTCACAGGGGCATTATTAGGGAAGCTGGAAGAGGTGTGGTTCAGGTGTGGTCCTGCTCCTGAAACTCCACTAGTAGCTTCAGCTTCATTTAAACTGTTACTGCTGATGCAATGTGAATGGTTTTCCAAAGGTTAACAAAGCCTCTGCTGACTCTTATCTACAAAATAAAACGAGGAAAAGGGCAGAACAAAAGGAATGAATTCTTCTCTGCAGGGTTTAAATCTATGATGAATCACTCAGTTCAAATCCGCTGTGTGGTCAATTAAAATACTTACATAGGGGAAATGGCCTTGAAATATATTTTGTAATCTTTTGATTCATCACACACACACACACACACACACACACACACACACACACACACACACACACACACACACACACATGAACGATAGAGTTCTACCAAGTAGAAGGGGCAATACTGGGGGGGAAAAAATAGACTAGAGTCACAGAATATATTTAAAAAAAAAAAAAAAAGTATGTACTCCAATACGGTGAATGGGGAGCTTGATTTATCTGCATTACAATTAAGTTTTTTTTTTCTAGCAAATAATGTGTCCACACAAAAATAATCAAGTGACAGACTGATTTATGAATGGACTAGCAAACCTGATAGTTCCATTTTTATTCATTTATTTTTTGGTTTTATCTTTCACAACAGCAAAACCCTTCTGAGCCAAATGTGATGCTTTGGGTAAAACTGGGTGACACTCAGATAGATAGATAGACAGACGGACGGACGGACGGACGGACGGACAGACAGACAGACAGACAGACAGACAGACAGACAGATAGATAGATCAAACTTTATTCATCCTCAAAGGAAAATTAAAATGTCCAGCAGCTCATAAAAAAACACCCATGCTTACAATTCTACAATCAAATAGTATCAAACAAAATTTAAAACATACATCTATAAATTGAATTAAAATATTAAAATAGCATAAATAGAATTAAAATAGTCCACTGCACAAGCGAGGGTGTGACGGGGGCAGTGTGTGTGACTCAGGAGCTGTTCAACAGTGTGCCTGCCGTGGGGACAGAGGATCTCCTGAAGCGCTCCGCTCTGCAGCGCAGTGAGAGGAGCCAAGTGCTGCAGCTGCTCCTCTGTCGGGCCAAGAGGCTGTGGAGAGGGTGTCAAATGACAGATGACCAAATCAGTTTCTCTTGTGGCAAACATTTACTTCTGCATTCATGTGTAAACTGAATTAGAAAAGGTATAAGACATGTACTTGGAAGAAAAAAAAAAAAACACATTCAGGCAAATTCTTCATGTTTATTTTATCACGCTGAATATGACAAGAAAACATGACAAACAATCTGCAGGCGGAGCAACACGTGGACGACGAGACTGTCAGTGTCATTTTGGGAAAGTGAAACTGAAAGTAGCCTAGTCAGAGCGACAACATTGCTGCCGTCGGGAAAAGTTTATTTCTCTCCATAAGAAATAAAACAAGAGGTGAGTACAGCTGTGAATATCTACTTTGTTGAAATAGGGCGCAATTTCACAAAACTGAGCTGTATGCCTGTCCATTTTACATTCATTTGTCAATGAAATGCAATGTAACTATATCAAAATAAGTTGAGCTGTTTGTGGTGACAGAGAAATCCAAACACAGACTCCACTGGCATTCAAGGTGCTTTTAAAGTGAAGAAGAGGAGGGCTAATGAGTTTGAAGTCATTTAAAATGCATTTATTAGAATGTGATCACAAATGCCAAAGCATGATAAAGAATGGAATATGTGTGGTGGCCAAAGAAATACAGAGAAACATTTGAAATATAAAGAAACAAGCTACAGTATTTTCAATTAATAACACTGTATCAAAATTATTTTTACTAATAGTAAAAAACATGTCCAAAGAGGGACTCCTTGTGTTGTTGCTGCTCTTTAAGAGAAGAGGAAGAAATGTTCAATAATTTAAAAGGTCTTTATTATCATGTGTAACAATAATAGATACCAATATCAGCACCATTTTTATTAATATTTACTAGCATCAAAGACATATTTATTACAACTGTTATTTTTGTTATGAATACCTACAGTCAAGTTGAAAACATGAGTACCACATTGATTATGTCCATGATAAAAGCCTTTAGGTAAAATTTAGACAGTAAACTCACTTGCTCACTCTCCTCATTATTGGACGCTCATCAGCCCTGCTCTTTTTCACTTTATAAGGACCCTGAATGCCACTGGAGTGTCTTCATAGACTGATTTTCTCAACTGTGAGCTCCATGATTATTTCACAAAAAATGCCACTAAAGGACAGAGTTTATTTTTACTATTCAAATATTGAGATTGAATTATGAAGATTGAGTTAATTACTGAGATTGAATTACATTTCACATCTTACCTTTAGGTCTCAGTGTGCAGAAATGTCTGCTGCCAGCTGTCTGCTATCTGAAGATCAGTTCCTGTGCTCCATCTGTCTGGATGTGTTCACTGATCCAGTCACCACACCATGTGGACACAACTTCTGCAAAACCTGCATCACTCAGCACTGGGATGTTAACATCCCGTATCAGTGTCCCATGTGTAATGAGGTTTTCTACAGAAGACCTGAGCTGCGGATCAACACTTTCATATCTGAGATGGCTGCTCAGTTCAGTTTAGCTAAAAAGAAAGCCAGCAGCCGCTCAGATCAACGATGTGCCAAACCAGGAGAAGTTCCCTGTGACGTCTGCACCGGGACCAAACTGAAGGCCCTGAAGTCCTGCCTGGTGTGTCTGGCCTCCTACTGTGAGACTCACCTGGAGCCTCATCAGAGAATCACAGGCCTGAAAACACATCAGCTGATCGATCCTGTGGACAACCTGGAAGGCAGGATGTGTAAGAAGCACGATAAACCACTGGAGCTTTTCTGCAAGACTGACCAGATGTGTGTATGTCTGCTCTGCACTTCAGACCACAAGTCACATGACATTGTTCCTCTGAAAGAAGAATATGAAGGAAAGAAGGCTGAGCTGGGGAAGACAGATGCTGAAATTCAGCAGATGATCCAGAAGAGACGAGTGAAGATTCTGGAGATCAAACGGTCAGTGGAGCTCAGCAGGGAAGATGCAGACAGAGAGATAGCAGACAGTGTGCGGGTCTTCACTGCTCTGATGCAGTCTGTTGAGAGAGGCCAGGCTGAGCTCATTGACATGATTGAAGAGAAGCAGAAAACAACAGAGAAACAGGCTGAAGGCTTCATCAAAGAGCTGCAGCAGGAAATCTCTGAGCTGATGAGGAGAAGCACTGAGGTGGAGCAGCTCTCACACACTGAAGACCACCTCCACCTCCTCCAAAGCTTCCCATCCCTCAGCGCTCCTCAACACACCAAGAACTGGACAGAGGTCAGAGTCCATCGCTCATCATATGTGGGGAGTGTGAGGAGAGCTGTGGCTCAGCTGGGGGAGACGCTCAGTAAAGAGATGAAGAAGCTGTGTGCTGATCTTGAGCTGAAGAGGGTCCAGCAGTTTGAAGTGGATGTGACTCTGGATCCTGATACAGCACATCCTGCTCTCATCCTGTCTGATGATGGGAAACAAGTAAAGCATGGTGATGTAAAGAAGAATCTCCCAGACAACCCAGAGATCCCCCTATGGAATAATACTTTTCCCCTCTTGAATTTGCCCAAACTTGACTTGGATTGGCCCACACCTGACTTGGATTGGAAGTCTGAGACAGAGTCGGATACTGACGAAGACATTTTGCAATTGTTGACGCCTATACAGCTCGATAGAGACGCTGCTGCAACAGGCAAGTCATCTGGTGGGGTGGGGGTGGGGTGTATACATCTCGCGGTATACAGTATAAATCTCATCCCTGCATTCCGCGCTGCACTGAAGCGAGGCAAAGTGCAAAACCTTAAAGTAAATGTCTGGGATGATGATGCCTGCCTCACTCTGCAAGGTTGCCTTGAAACTACAGACTGGGAAATGTTTAAGGAGTCCTCTGCAGACATAGATGAGCTGACCGATGTGGTTAGCAGTTGGGTCTCATCCTGTGAAAACAGTGTTATACACAAAAAAAATTATGAAAGCTTATCCCAATATTAAGCCGTGGGTCTCTAAGACACTTAAAGACCTCCTGCACAGAAAGAAAAAAGCCTTCAAGGAAGAGAATAGACTGTATTTGTTTTACCAGCAGAAGGAAATTAAATGTGAAATTAGGTTCTGCAAAAGAGAATATTGGAGAAGATTGAGTCCCAGTTAAAAACGAACAATCTAGGCTCCGTCTGGGACAGTATGAAAATGATTACTAGGACCAAAGGAAGTGGCAGGAAGAAAATTCAGCTCAATGGATTTAAGTCAGATGCAGAGCTGGCTCAGTACCTTAATGATTTCTATGTCAGATTTGATGCCCATGACTTCAGTAACGAACACTCTGAAATTAAAAATTGTCTTTTGTCAGCTCCTCCTCAGAATCCCTCTTTTAATGAGGGAGATGTAATTAAGTTAAATTGTTAATTATTGAAGTGTTTTAAAAGGTGTAAACCGAGGAAAAGCCCTGGCCCTGATCATATTAGTCATCACCTGTTAAAAACCTGTGCTGTCCAGCTTGGCCCCTTTTTTAATTACATTTTTAATCTGTCCTTCTCCCAGCAGAGGGTGCCATCTCTGTGGAAGCAGTCCGTAGTGGTACCCGTTGCGAAAACAAACAGGACCACTACACTGAATGATTTCCGGCTGGTGGCTTTATCCTCGATGGTTACGAAACAGTTTGAAAAGATGATCAAATAAGAGTTTAAAAGAGGCATTCAAGGTGCTACCGCTACCTTACTTAACCTTATTTGTAAGTATTTAGAGGGTAGTAAGAATCATGTCAGGCTGCTTTTTGTTGACTTCTCATCAGCCTATAACATGATCCAACCTCATGTACTAGCCGACACACTTTTGAATTGTTTTGGTCTGGATGCGTGCCTTGTGGGTTGGCTTCTTGACTTCCTTACAAATAGATCTCAGCAAGTAAGAGTCAACGGCACACTGTCCAGCCTACTAACATCCTCCACCGGCTCACCTCAGGGCTGTGTTCTGTCTGCTCTTTTAAACATTTTATACACAAATGACTGTTTTAGCTGCCACTCCAACAGATTCATCATCAAGTACGCGGACGATTCCATTATCGCCAGCCTGCTGGGTGATGATGATGTCGGCCATGGCCAGGTTCTCGACGATTTTATATCTTGGTGCGAAAAAACCTTCCTTCAAATCAACGTCTCCAAAACTATGTGCATTGATTTCAGACAAACCTCCCCAGTTTCTCAGTGTAGTGTTGTCCATGATCAGCCAGTTGAGTTGGTGACGAACTACAAATATTTAGGCACCATAATCAACAGCAAGCTGAAATTCGATGTGAATTGCAAATCGCTATACAAAAAAGGTCAGCAATGCCTTTTTTGCCTGAGAAAGCTCACCAAATTCCAGATTGACAGGACTGAAAATGTTTTACACTGCCTTTACTGAGTCTGTCATTTCCATCTCCATCATCTGTTGGTATGGAAACCTCTGCAACAAAGACAAGAACTCCCTTGGGAGGACTGTGAGAGTTGCTTCTAAAGTTGCTGAGGTGAAATTTAATAGCCTGGATAACACCTATCCCCTCAGCTCAGAATATAAGCTGCTTCCTTCAGGCCTTCACCTAACTGTCCCCCACGGCCATTAAAAACCGGAAGAAGTTCTCCTTTGTGCCTATCTCCATCCGGGCTTTAAATGCTGCGGAGAGGAGAAGGTAATGCTCTGTGTTGCTGCTGCTATTTGCATTTGCACTGGTCCAACCTGTTGTTTCCTTGTGTTTTTGTTTGATGTTCAACGGGTTGAGGTGTATATTTGACGATGTTATACTGCCGCCTAGTTTATCTGTCGGTATTCATGTTACGCTTTAACTTATTTATTTTACCGGTACTTATTATGCACTTTATCGTGAATGGTGCTTTCATGAAATGTACAACATGGTGGGCCGATGCTTGCTACTTGCTACTTGCTGCAACTTGTGCACTGTGTGTTTTATGTGTTTATGTCCCTTTAAAATATGATTTGTACGATGTCTGCTGCAAACCAAATCGCCCTTGTTGGGACAATCAATAAAGTAAAGTGAAAGTGAAAGAGAGATTTTCTTCTTGTGTGTCTTTCTTAGGAAAGCAGAGCTTCTCTTCAGGAAGATTTTACTACGAGGTTCAGGTTAAAGGGAAGACTGACTGGACTTTAGGAGTGGCCAGAGAGTCGATCAACAGGAAGGGACCAATCACTCTGATCCCCAAGAATGGCTACTGGACCATATGGCTGAGGAATGAAAATGAGTACAAAGCTAATGTTGACCCTGGTGTCCGTCTCTCTCTGAAGTCTCAGCCTCAGAAGGTGGGGTTGTTTGTGGATTATGAGGAGGGTCTGGTCTCCTTTTATGACGTAGATGCTGCAGCTTTTATCTACTCCTATAGCGGCTACAGCTTCACTGAGAAACTCCTCCCATACTTCTGTCCCTGTGATAATGATGGTGGTAAAAACTCGGCCCCTCTGATCATCTGTCCTGTCAATCAAACAGATTAGTCTGCCATAACAATAAGTTTTTTTCAGAAATCATTTCCTGCCATTTAAGCTTAAAATTGTAAATATCCAACAATTAACTTCACTACTTTGTTAATATCCTTTTAACATATTTATGGAGGAGTCAAAATACATACATCATATTCATGTCCAATCAGTCTTTTATCTTGACAAAATTACTGAAGTGGTTTGCAAATAATATGAAACTTTTAATTGTGTTTTTCACATGACAAGAATTTATTCCAGCAAAAAGGTGTGATTTAACCTTTTTTCTGTGTTAACATCATTTTTTTCCACTTTCAGCCTTGATAGAAAAGAAGACTGTAGTCAGCACAGTTTTACTGAGGTACTGTGTAATAACTACAATCCTCACACTACTACCAAGGTTTTGAATTATGGTACTGATTGATGACCAAAATAAAGCCAAAATCAGCTAAAATTGCTTATCTATCTATCATAAGAGTAGCGACACTATAGTAAAGTATTACAATAAAACTCAATATTGCACATGAGAAGTGAGTTTCATGTTACACTTAATTCACATTCACATTAATTTCCCACAGGAATATTATAGCAACATTATAGGCCAGGCAAAGTTTATTGAGATAGCGCATTTCAAACACCCTGGTTATAATTGTAGTAATTTTTTTTTAAAGTGTCATGTAGCAAAAGGCGACCCGCCTGCATGGGCTTACAAGCCTCTACAGAGCATAATCAACAGGAACAACAACAAAATCAAAAGTATAGAGCAGCTTCATTCATATTAAACAGTATCCAAGCAAAAAAAAAAAAATCCTGACCTTGCTGAATCATGTCCTGTGGAAGTGGCAGGGATGCAGTGTCTTGCTCCAGGGCACTTCAGCAGGGTGGATGCTTGCTGCCATGGTCACAAGAGGACCGCTCCTGTGACAATATTGCTGCAGACTGGATGAGTTTGAGTCTCCCTCTGGTGGGACAGCTGGGTGCTGCTGGAGGAACGGGTGCAAAACAGTGTTGAATCGATTCTTCTGAAAGGCTCTTTGGTCTGAACGATGGAAACCAAGTTGCTCCGTCGGAGAGCCGTTCTTTTTTTTTTTTTTTTTTTTTTTTTTTTATCACAGCTACCTGGTGACCTGTTTTAAGAATCCTAACATAGATCTGGGCAAAATATTCTCACATGGTTAATTTTAGGGCCATGGCTGGGTGAAAGAGCTTTTGCTGATGTCATGTTGAGGCTTTTTTAGCCAACAGGCAATAGGCACAACAGTTTTTCTGACCAGTCACAGGAGGATCTGTACTGAAATTCAGAAACACACCAGAGTCGTTTTGAGAGTAATATTAATGTTAATAATGACAATATATATTACACCTTCTCCGCTAACACTTGGTGGTGATTTGGCGTGGCTCCCCAGTGTAGTTACTTCACACTTAAAGAGAATAGAGCATTAAGGACAAAAAAAAAATAATAAAGCAACAGCAGCAGCCTTATAAAACCCATATGGTTTGAAAAATCAGAGAGTGGAACAATATGAAGAAAACCTCAAATCAATAAATTAAAGAATAAAAGTAGCCTAATGACATGATACAAAATTAAATAAATATCTAAAAATGAAAGAAATCAGTGTGTAAAGGCTCATGAATACATTCAGTACCTTCATGTTGCTGCTGAATCTCTGTTGTATTTCACAGATAAGCCAAGTCACCCCCCACAAGCCCTGGCGAAATAAAGACTTAAAATAAAAACTGGGAGAATGTGGTTGGTGTTAAAGGTTTCAACTTAACACTAATTAACCATGTATAGCCTATGCTGATGACTTATGATGTTTGAAATGAAATCAGCTGCTGCTCTCCTCCTTTGTTGCCATGAGCTGAGCTCCTCCAATATGGCCACCAGAGGGAGGACTGCACCCTCTGGTAGACTCTGATGATAATCTGATCCTCACAGGTGTGTCCTCTGTCGACAGGGGTTTGTCTCTGTGATCGAATTCAAAACTGAAGGAGCAAACCAGGGCAGCAGGTAGGAGCTGAACAGGAGAGAGAGCTGCAGTGCTGTACTTTGACTTTTGGAGTTGTTGTTGTTTTTAAGTGAGTCATTTTCCTTTGACTTAAGAATATTTTTGCTTGAGTGTTGTTGGGAGTGGAAGTCACATGACTGCTAGACTGGGGAGCACAAGAGCTCCCTCCTTCAGCATGCACAGGTGTGTCCATTGAAGTTAGGAGCTGACACAGGTGTGTTAAGTCTCCTGAGCCCGTTCAATCTTTGCACTTCAGTTGAAGAGCATCCCTTTGTTCTTTGCTCTTGTGTGCATCTGACAGAGTAGTTTATTACACTTTATAACTTTGTATTTCCTTGGCAGCCTGTGTAGTAATGTAGTATCATCTGTTAATTTTGCTGTTTTGATTATTAAAGTATAGGGCTGTACTAATCGAAGTGATTTATTTATTAATTTCTGTGTTTAAGATGTGTGAAGATTTGAGATGCATGTATGTATGTTTGCTTCTTTGTTGTTGAAAATGACACCAATCAACTTCATCCTCTCTGACTGAATGCAAAAGAAAGAATAAATGCTGTAAAATGGAACCTGCAAAGTGCCTCTCCTTCTGTGCTCATGATAACCGAGTCAAGTCCAGTAAAGTCCTGCAGAACAATTGTAATTGACTACATTTTCAGTCACATCCATGACAAAGAATAAATGCTCAGTGATAGATTGTGGAACCTTTCACAATAAAAGATCAGCCTGCAAAGATGAGCAGAGGAACCAACTGGCAAAAAATTGAGGAATAAGTGTGAAAAAATGGGGAAAAATATCAGTGAGTTGTGAACCATGTAGACTCAACATCACTACGTGCTTATTTCACATTAGTCAGTTGAGTCTACACGGTCCTCGCTTCAATCAACCCTTAAACAATTTTGCGTAATGCACCAATACAGGGACAAAACATCTCCAGGTCTCCCAAAAGCAGAGGATAAGAAGGTGCAGACACTGATCAAATTTAAGGGGTGGCCTCTGTCTGACACTGCTTGATGTTAAAGCTCAGAATCATCTGAGAGGTATTTTTTTCTGCTAGTAGCTCTTCATCTTTCATGTGTGAAATTTCACAATATGATGCCAACCATGTATGTGGGCTGTGTGATCTCGAGCTCTTTGGAGAGTGTGTGTATGCATGTATGTTTTTTCCTTTTCTTTAAACTAGGTTAAGTAGTGCTTGCGACCTTCAGGGTGGTGACCTCAGTATGGACTTAAAGGACCATACCGGTTATTTTGAATGTTTCATCCATTAACAACAGTGTTCCCACATTTTACATTGCAACAAATCATTTTGCAAAATCATGCACAGGTGCTCAAGACTTTACAGCATATCATGAAAAATCCCTTGATTTTCAAATTTGTAATTTTTGTTTAAAACACCTTATAATGTTCTGCTTCTGTGGCCAACCAAGTCATCAATATTCATAAACCATGGAACTGATAACTGGCTGGGTAAAGCAAACGTTTCCCCTTGGGACTATTTTCCCTGGTAGAGAAAGAGTTTTTTTTGTTTTGTTTTGTTTTTTTTTTCCTTTCCCAATTTCAAGTCATCAAAACACAACAGTGCTGCTGATTTTAGGACAAATAATCTGGATGATTTTTATCACAAGGATGGAATACAAATGTGAGGAAGGTTTGAAGTCACTGGAAGTTCATTTTCTTTTTTTATTATTCATATTTTTTGAAGTTTTCATTTTTAACACTGTACAGACACTAAAAGGAAGAACACAAAACAAGCAAAATATATATACACATATATATGCATACACACATATACAAATATATGCATATAAATATACATATATATACATATGCACATACCAACATAATAATAATAATAATAATAATATAACAACAACAACAATAATAATAATGATAATAATAATAATAATGTTTTAAAAAAACGGTGCAATGAGTATGATATTACAGTTTACAGGTGTACTGCAGTTCAAGCCAGTGTTAATCTCTGTTATGCAGGCTTAGATATACAATATATTTCCCCCATTTTTTGGTGTATTTTTCCCATCTATCAATTCTTCTATAAAACATTTGCTCATAGGAGGCTACTTTACCCAGTTCAGTCAGCCAGTCCTGGAAAGAAGGACTTCCTGACATCTTCCACCCTTTCATCAAAACCAGGTCTACCCAGCATGATACAAGTCAAAATCCAGTTGGAAGCATTGCAGTGCAAAACTTGTAAAGGGTCACCCAGAACAACCGTGGTTCAAATTCAAAATTATCCTCAGAAATGTCTCTGATTTGTTGGTGAGCCCGCTTCCAAAAGTCTTGAATCATTGGGCGCTCCCACAGGGCATGAAATAAAGTGCCCTCTGACTCTGGGGCCTGACACCTCCAGCACACCGCTGAGTCTTTAAGTCCTCGTCTATGAAGCCGAGAGGGTGACCAGTAAAAACGGTTGAGAATTTTGAATTGTTTGAGCCTAATTTTAATATCCTGTGACATTTTCTTAGAGTTTCCACGAATCCCCTCCCACTCTGGTATACTTAATGGAAGGCCCAGGTCTCATTGCCAAGCTTTCTTTCAAGCATTAGGAGCTGTATTGGCCTGCTTACAAATCTTTGAATAGTAAAACGAAGCCTCATGACCTGTTCCATTTCATTGTCAGACCAGCGAGAATATCACAGTTATGGGCCATATTTCTGAGTGACCCAATGACCCTTGTTAACAAATGCTTATGTTGTAGATACTGCCAAACCTTGGATGTAGAGAGGTCAAAGTCTAATACCCGCTTACCAAATGTTGTTTGTTCAAAGTTCATTTTCTTATTGTAGTGGAATGAATGGAAACCACTGGCTAGATAAAAGGAAGGAAAAATCATACCTGTCATCCTAAAATAGTCTGAAAATATAAATGCTTGCTTTGGGAAAAGATTAGCAGATTTATTTTATTTTATTTTATCTTATTTTATCGCGTTATCCTATTGTGTATTTTACCCTTTTATTCTGCTTCTATTGTGTTATCTTGTATGTTATCTTGTTGTGCAGCACTTTGGAAAACCTTGTGTTTGTTAAAATTGTGCTATATAAATAAAGTGGATTGGATTGGATTGGAGCAAAAACCTCAAGTATATACATTTTGCAGATAATACACTGAATGTGAAATCATTTGTATGGTCGCTCAGTATTTGTGTCTGCATTTAGGTTCAGCCAAAACTTATTCTTCACAAGTATGAGACTGAAATCGCAGCCAAAACTAAATTAGGCATCAAAACATTCACAATGTACTTGCAGTGAGAGGCGGAGCTACACTGGAAAAACAGGATTCTTTCAACGTCACATTGCAGAAAGGCAAGGGAAAGAAATTCAGCAGCATTAATGCAGTTGAAAAGCCTTCGTTCGTCTCTCCAAAGAAAACAAATTTGTCAAGACTTTAACAACAATATTTCAGAGTAAGATTAACAGGTGAGTACAGTACATAATATTTAATGTGCTTAAAAGTAAAGAAGTAACTGAAGTCACTGTAATTGAGTGTCAGTCACATTCAGTGTTTCTGTGTCGTCACGTTGCACTGACACTTGTCAATACAATTGGCCAGCAATTTAGTGTTGATCTTGTTAAACGCAAATTTAAGAATTAAGAAAAAACATAACATTGTACTCATCATTTTCAGTGTCGTGTAGAAATGTCTGCTGCCAGCTGTCTGCTATCTGAAGATCAGTTCCTGTGCTCCATCTGTCTGGATGTGTTCACTGATCCAGTCAGCACACCATGTGGACACAACTTCTGCAAAACCTGCATCACACAGCACTGGGATGTTAACATCCCGTATCAGTGTCCCATGTGTAAAGAGGTTTTCTACAGAAGACCTGAGCTGCGGGTCAACACTTTCATATCTGAGATGGCTGCTCAGTTCAGGAAGTCGTCTCAAAAGAAAGCCAGCAGCCGCTCAGACCAACCATGTGCCAAACCAGGAGAAGTTCCCTGTGACGTCTGCACCGGGACCAAACTGAAGGCCCTGAAGTCCTGCCTGGTGTGTCTGGCCTCCTACTGTGAGACTCACCTGGAGCCTCATCAGAGGATCACAGGCCTGAAATCACATCAGCTGATCGATCCTGTGGAGAACATGGAAGGCAGGATGTGTAAGAAGCACGATAAACCACTGGAGCTTTTCTGCAAGACTGACCAGATGTGTGTATGTCTGCTCTGCACTGCTTCAGACCACAAGTCACATGACATTGTTCCTCTGAAAGAAGAATATGAAGGAAAGAAGGCTGAGCTGGGGAAGACAGAGGCTGAAATTCAACAAATGATCCAGAAGAGACGAGTGACGATTCAGGAGATCAAGCGGTCAGTGGAGCTCAGCAGGGAAGATGCAGACAGAGAGATAACAGACAGTGTGCGGGTCTTCACTGCTCTGATGCAGTCTGTTGAGAGAGGCCAGGCTGAGCTCATTGGCATGATTGAAGAGAAGCAGAAAACAACAGAGAAACAGGCTGAAGGCTTCATCAAAGAGCTGCAACAGGAAATCTCTGAGCTGATGAGGAGAAGCACTGAGGTGGAGCAGCTCTCACACACTGAAGACCACCTCCACCTCCTCCAAAGCCTCCCATCCCTCAGCGCTCCTCCACACACCAAGAACTGGACAGAGGTCAGAGTCCATCGCTCATCATATGAGGGGAGTGTGAGGAGAGCTGTGGCTCAGCTGGAGGAGACGCTCAGTAAAGAGATGAAGAAGCTGTGTGCTGATCTTGAGCTGAAGAGGGTCCAGCACTTTGAGGTGGATGTGACTCTGGATCCTGATACAGCACAAAGTTATCTCATTCTGTCTGATGATGGGAAACAAGTAAATAATGGTGAGGTAAAGAAGAATCTCCCAGACAACCCAAAGAGATTTTCTCATTGCCCCTGTGTCTTAGGAAAGCAGAGCGTCTCTTCAGGAAGATTTTACTATGAGGTTCAGGTTAAAGGAAAGACTGACTGGGATTTAGGAGTGGCCAGAGAGTCGATCAACAGGAAGGGAAACATCTCTCTGAGCCCCAAGAATGGCTACTGGACCATATGGCTGAGGAATGAAAACGAGTACAAAGCTCTTGCTGACTCTCCTGTCCGTCTCTCTCTGAAGTCTCAGCCTCAGAAGGTGGGGGTGTTTGTGGATTATGAGGAGGGTCTGGTCTCCTTTTATGACGTAGATGCTGCAGCTCTTATCTACTCCTATAGCGGCTGCAGCTTCACTGAGAAACTCCACCCATACTTCAGTCCTGACCTTAATCACGGTGGTAAAAACTCGAACCCTCTGATCATCTGTCCTGTCAATCACACAAATTAGAGACAATTTGTAAGTTGCCAGAAAGGATTCACTGTCATCATAGATCAAAATGTATCATGTTCACTGATATTGTATACACTTTTCTGTCGTTCAGATTCTATTTTCCATGGATTAAATTTCATTCTCATTAATATCCACCATCTGTGGTGTGTTCCTATATTTGAATAATTTTTTTTTTTTCATTAGAATCTAATTACTTTTGCAGTAATGTCAAAACTTTGCCAAATGACCTTAAATTTGCCTGTAGCCTGTAGCTGAAAGATGTCTTGGGGGAAAAATATAAATGTTTTATTAACTTCAGATCATTGTAGATGCACTGAATGTTTTATTTAGTTTGTGAATAATGAAGCGCTGTTTCTCACATTAAAACAAGTTGTCAAAATAAAGACAAATGGGGAAAAAAAAGCTGTGTGGTTACATCAATGCCTCGTTTCTGAACTCTAAAATGGTTTCATTTCTGACTGGTGCTCAATGCTTGAAAATGGTTTGTACTGTAAAAGCACTCAACAGAAAACAGGAAATAACTATTTCTATTCCATACTAAGTGGGTAATACTGTGGGCCTCCAACATGGCCACTAGAGGGCAGGAGACACCACCTGAAACCCTACAATATGATATATAGATAGATATAGTCTTTATTGTCCCACAGGAAATTTGTCTTCACAGCCTGTACATCACTGGAACATACAGGTAACCCCCCTCCAATGTCCAATGGGTCATTTACTATTGTGAGTGCAAAGTGTGTGATGGCTCTGTCAGTCATGTCTGAGATATTTGCTGTGGGGGAGTGGAGGATTTTGGAGGCAGCGTGTGTGATCCTGTTGACTTTGTTCTTGTTGGAGATGGCCAGCATGCTGTAGAAACAGTTGCTGCTGCTGTTCTTCGGTCGTCCCAGTATAGCGGTACGATATGAACTTGATCTTCACAGAAATGGTCTCTGTCAGCAGGGATGCAGTGAACTGCTCAAGGGCACTTCAGCAGGGTGGATGCTGTGATCCCAGCTCCTCTGGTTGAAGAATTCTCTTAGTCACCACTAGACTAGTGAGGTTTTGGCTCAAACTGGGTGGGGGTGAAAATGATTTGTATACTGTAATACAAATAAAAATATCAGACTCATAATCACTTTATTGGCCAAATGTAGTAGTAGCAGGATATCACATCATTTATCATGCAGGGGTACTAAAAACTTCAAACCATATCATTCAAATTTTGAATTGTCATTTGGCAAAGCTGCTTCACTGCTTGCTGGATGCGTTCAAGAGCGCCTGGGAGATTTGGACTGTAACATGAACATTAAGTTTAATGTGCTTTTCCTTTGTAAATGAGTTGCAAAGTTGTTTATTGTTTAAATCAGTTAAGAATTAGAATAGTGATTCATTTATTTTGATGGATGTATTTAATTTAAAGGTTTGCTAAAAATGTTTTTTCAAACACTAAGTTAACTAGTTAAAACGAATTGTTTGATATGAAATATAAATTAGTTAAAATATAAATAAGTAAAGATGAAATGGTTGAATTAATTGAAGTTCTGTATATTGTTTAAAAATACCTTGGTTTAAAATGTACTTACTAGAGAAGTGTGTACTCTTTAAAAACTGATCTGTTAGTTAAAAAACATTTGATTGGTTAAAAAATTAGCAAGATAAATACTTCATCAAAAGTAATTAGTTGTTTAAACTATGATTCATTTCTAAGAAAAGTAATTTGTTACCTTTAAAATGTACATATCTTTTGTAAAAGGTTGAAAAAAAAAGGCTGTTTAGAGAAATGTTTATTTGGTTGACTGATTGTCTTTGTATGTTTTTTCTTTCTTCTGTGAGGTTTTTCACCTAAACAGACTAAAGACTAAAGACAGTAAAGACCAATGGAAATGCTAAAGATGTAAAATCCACCTGCAATTTCAATAAAAAAGCAAAAGGACTATTAATTTGAATGGTTCTTTGAGTGAAGTCCAGGAGAAATATCCAGTAAAGAGCAGTTCTTTTCAAGTTTTAGGACAAATAATCTGGACAATTTTCATTACAGTGATGGAATACTGATGTGAGGAAGGTTTGAAGTCGCTGAAAGTTCATTTTCTTATTGTCATGGAATGAATGGAAACCACTGGCTGGATAAAAGGCAGGAAAAATCATACGTGTCGTCCTAAAATAGTCTGAAAATATAAATGCTTGCTTTTGCAAAAGATTAGCAGAAACCTCAAGTATATACAGTACATTTTATAGATATTTCATTTGATATAAAATCACTTGTATGGTCCTTTTTAAAAAGTTTATTAGTCAGGCAGGAAATCAGTCAGGCAGGACGGGCGAAAATGAGGTTTATACTGTATGTATGTGTGTGTGTGTGTGTCTGTGTGTGGCATGGGCGTGGCTAACTGTCTCCCTAGGCTCCTGCTTCACCACCTCACCTGCCTGCAGTCATCTTATCAACAAAGCTGTATAATAAGCCCTGCTTTCACCACATTGTTCAGCCTGCTACAGTGGCAGATGTTCTCTATCGTGTCAAGACTATCTCTCCACCCTACATATTCCATATGTACGGGGACTGACCCCACTGGGGCAGCTGTTGTGGATTACTCTTTAAGACACATCACCTGTGGTGGCCACACACTGATTGGCAACCTATGGCTATATAAGCCCCACCTCTGTGTGGCCACGCCGATTCCTTGATTTCCACTGCAAGCAGTTGTGTGTGTGTTCTCTAAGGGATAGCGTGTGTGACAGATTGTGTGCAAAATCCACTTACTTTGTGTTGGGAGAGCTGGTCTACGGGCCCCTCTCTGGGTAGCTGCAAACTGTCTTTGCCCAAGCTGGTGAAAGCGTGGCGGCTTGTGACAACGGTTTGACCGTTCCACTGGTTGCCATTGTCTCCCGTGAAATCCGACCTCGTCGGAGGTAACGTGGAGCGTGCTTCCCAGCTGATCACAGCAGCCAGGTGTGGCTTGTGTGCGTCGGCGGCAGCGCTGCTTGACACATACTGCCAATAACTGCTCGTAAATCCGACCAAGTTGGAGGACACGGGCGTATCTGGCTGCGGGTAATTCCGACGAAAAAAAAAACAAAAAAACAGACGGAGCACACACACCTCCGCCGGTTTACTTCCGTGTTGGTGTGTGACGTATGAGGGGCGATTAGTGCCACCGGTGCATAGGATGGATAGTCTATCACATACCTGTTTGGGCTGTGGCATTAAGATGCCTATGGAGGATGGTCATGACCAGTGTGTGCATTGCTTAGGGCTGGACCATGCACGCATGGCCAGTCAAGATCCCGCCTCCTGTATGAATTGTTTCATACTGCCAGCTAGAGTGAGGGAGGCTAGGGCTCGGGTCTTCCCTGATAAACGCCCAGCTGTTATCACTGAGCAGCTGCATAAATCCAAAAAACCAAGAATGGTGGTTTTGGATGACCCAGTGGCACAATCACCTCATCCCTCTGCAATGTCTGTCAGGCTAAGGGCGATGTCCTCTCCAGTAACTGCGGTTGCAACTCCGCCTACTGTCCAGGCCCCTGCCCCCATGTGGGAAGGAAAGGGGGGCATGTCAGATGCATCTGATGATGGGGACGTTGATGTTTTGACCGTAAATGCAGAGGATGGAGACCTCTTCCCGGTTCAAGGGGGTGTAGAGGGTAAGCAGGTAGAAGGGGAGCAGGAGCAGGAAGTGACCTCTCCTCTCTATCACCAGCTTCTTTCTCGGGCGGCTGAAGCATTAGGAATTGACATGCCGGTAGACCAAGGTCAGAGGGCCTCCCGGTTTGATGATGTGGACGCAACTCAGTCACGGCCTTTTTCTGTACCACTGCTTCCTGATGTGGAAGACCTGGTTTTGAAACAGTTTTCAAAGCCAGCGGAAGCCCATCGTTGGTCAGGCCTGTGCAGAAGACTGGCAGGTGTTCATGGTAGAGAGAGGATTGGCTGTGGTCCTCCACCTCCCATGGATCAGGCTCTGGGGGCCTTGATGTCCCCCACTAAGTCAGTCTTGGGGACACCAAGTTGCCCTAGCAGAAATACGAAGATGATGGATGCCATGCTCAATAAGCTGCATGGAGCCATGGCTGTACAGGGCCAGTTGGTTAATACTGGGGCTATTTTAGCCTTATATCAACGCCAGCTGGCCAGTCAGTTGATGGACGACTCTAGCCTAACGGCTGAAGTACAGCAAGTGTCATCACTTCTGGTGAGACTCATAAAGGAGCAGGCTGTGGCGACCGGTAGGGCCTTGGCTTCGCTCTGTATGGTGAGGCGCCACCTCTGGCTGTCTCAGTCACGACTCCAAGGGGAAGACCGGGCCTGTCTACTCCGGCTGCCTGTGGTCCCATCTGCCATGTTTGGACCAGATGCCCAGGCAATGCTTCAGCAGGCTAAAGAAGCTCGCCAATGTGCCAAGGAAATGTCTGGTATGCTTAGGCAGGGCCGTACCCAGCACATTGTGCCAGCCCCGCAGGCAAAACCACCACAGTTGGGTTCTGCAGCTTCCAGTGACCTAAGGGTCCATTTGGAAGCCAGTCGGCGTGGTAGGGCTAGACGCCGTCAGCAAAGTGGCCAGAGCCGTGGCCAAGGGCCCCCCAGGCCATCTACTTCTTCCTGACAATTACCGGGTCCCTGTCCCCCCTCGCCTCCCAGACCAGCACAAACTTCCCTGGGAGACTCTTGGGGCAGACCCCTGGGTGGTATCCACCATGACACAGGGTTATCGATTGCAATTTCTGCACCCACCCCCTCTGACAAAGTCGGCCACCTTCACGCTGGTGGCAGATCCCCAGCGCAGGGAGGTTCTGGCGACAGAGGTCGACACTCTCTTAGTAAAGAGAGCCATCAGGGAGGTGATGCAGGACAATCATCAGGCAGGGTTTTATTCACGGTACTTCCTCATTCCCAAGAAGGACGGGAGGCTGAGGCCGATTTTGGATTTGAGGGGGCTGAACAAGTTTTTGAGGCCCCTACGTTGCAAGATGTTGACGGTGCCGAGGGTTCGTCAAGCTGTCCTCCAAGGCGATTGGTTTGCCAAGATAGACCTGGAGGATGCATATTTTCAGATCCCAATATGGGAAGGGCACAGGCGTTATCTCCGGTTTGCCTTCAATGGCAGAACATTCGAGTTCTGTGTCCTCCCATTCGGCATATCACTTGCCCCACGCACGTTCACAAGGTGCATGGATGCGGTACTGGGACCCTTGCGTCGAGAGGGTATTCGCATCCTCAATTACCTCGACGACTGGTTGGTGTGTGCTTACTCCGAGGAGCAGTGCAGCAGAGCTGTAACTCGACTCCTGCCGCACTTAGAGTACCTAGGCCTGCGTCTCAACAAGAGAAAGAGCAGACTCAATCCCACACAATCCACCGAGTTCCTGGGCTTGTGGTTGGATGCCAGAGCAGGGACTCTTTCCTTGACTCCTGCAAGACGGGACGCCCTCAGGGCTTGCTTATCCCAGTTTCAGCTTGGGGCCACGGTGACCTGGAGACTGTGTCTCCGCCTCTTGGGGTTGATGGCTGCCACAGTGCATGTCATACCTCTGGCTCTTCTGAACATGCGCCCAGTGCAGCGTTGCCTCCTGGGTCTTGGGCTTTGCCCACAGAGGGACCTGCAAGCTCGGGTGTTGGTGACACGCAGACTGCGTGCATCTCTCCGTTGGTGGCAAGAGCCAACCAACTTGGCGCAGGGGACGGCTTTAGGACCCGTGTTGCGTCGCCAGGTAGTGTCATCAGACGCGTCCCTGGTAGGCTGGGGGGCTGTCCGCGAAGGCAAGGGCATCAGCGGCCTTTGGCAGGGACCCTGGTTAGCTCAGCACATAAATGTGTTGGAGCTGAAAGCAGTCCATCTGGGTCTTCTGCACTTCCTGCCAGTGCTGCAGGGGCGCCATGTGCTGGTGAGAACCGACAGTACAGCAGCAGCAGCGTACATCAACAGGCAAGGGGGCCTGGGTTCCCCTCGCCTTTGCAGACTGGCTCGGATAATCTTGGAATGGGCTCATCCTCGGTCCAAGTCCCTGAGGGCTACACATGTGCCGGGTCAGATGAACCTTGCGGCAGATCGGCTCTCAAGGGGAGGACCCCTCCCCGGAGAGTGGCGGCTGCATCCAGAGGTTGTCAGCCAAATATGGGATCGCTTCGGCACAGCCGTGGCCGACCTCTTTGCATCCAGGGAGACCACGCATTGTCCCCTCTTTTTTTCCATGGGGAGGGACAATCCTCCCTTGGGCACAGATGCGATGGCACATCAGTGGCCACAGGGCCTCCTGTATGCCTTCCCTCCTTTTGTCCTCCTGCACCACCTCCTACAGAGAGTCCGGGTGGAGGATGTGAACCTCATCCTGGTTGCCCCCAACTGGCCCCAGATGGTTTGGTTTGCAGAGATTGCACCCCTTCTTCAGGGACAACCATGGGAACTACCCATTCGAGGGGATCTCCTGTCCCAGGCCCAGGGGACTCTGTTTCATCCGTTTCCCCAGGGTCTCAGGCTTTGGGCCTGGCCCCTGAGAGGGCCGAGTTCCTAGCCATGGGGTTTCCCCAGTCGGTGGTTGGCACTTTGCAGGGAGCCCGGGCTCCATCAACCAGGGCTGCTTATTCCTACCGTTGGGGGGTTTTTCGATCATGGTGTTCCACAAGACAGGTGGATCCCCTCTCCTGCATGGCCCCTGATATCCTTCGGTTCCTCCAGGAAATGTTGGATGAGGGGAAGTCTCCTTCAACTTTGAGGGGGATGGTGGCAGCCATAAAGGCTGCCCGTGTTGGGCCTCGTAAACTGACAAGGGACTGCTGTGACCTTGTTACTCAGTTCCTTAGGGGGGCTCGTCGGGTTGCTCCCCCTTCCAGGAGGCCAAGTGTCCCCCCATGGGATTTAGAGTTGGTTCTGTCAGCTTTGCGGCACGGGCCATTCGAGCCACTGGCAACAGTGGAGCTGAAATGGCTTTCCCTCAAGACGGCATTCTTGTTGGCTATTGTGTCGGCAAAAAGGGTGGGTGAGCTCCATGCCTTTTCAGTGCATGAGGAATGCTGCCGGTTTTTGCCTGGGGATACTGGGGTGGTGCTGCGCCCAAATCCTGCATTTCACCCTAAGGTCTGGTCTGCGCCCCATAGCAATCAGCCTCTGGAGCTGCACCCTTTCAGCCCTCCTCAGGATGGTGGTGCTGGGTCTGGGGGGGGGGCACTATTGTGCCCTGTTAGGGCCTTAAAGCTGTACATTCAGCGGACTCATGCCACCAGGACTACAGACCAGCTCTTTGTCTGTTACAAGGCTAACAGTCTAGGGAGACCAGTCTCCAAGTCCAGGCTGTCCCATTGGGTGGTAGAGGCAATCCAACAGGCGTATAAGGCGGCAGGTCAGCCTGCCCCGGCAGGGGTGCGTGCACATTCCACACGGGGCCTGGCTACCTCCTGGGCCTTGTGGAGGGGTGCCACCCTGTCTGAGATTTGTACGGCGGCCTCTTGGTCGACCCCGTCCACCTTTATTAGGTTTTACTGCATGAATGTGGCAGCCAACACCCCGTTCACGGAGCGGGTCTTGGGCGTGGTACAGTAGGACATGACTGAGTATCCGCAGCCAGGGCTCTTAGGAGCACATTGGCCCTGCGTGATCTTTTCTTTTCTTTTTCTGGGCTAGCCTAGCGGGCTAGGTGATGTTCCCCCCTTTGCAGCTGGCTTTTGCGTCTGGCAGGGCTGGCTGGGCCTCGGTAGCGTCTTGCGCCGAGGCCAGGGGGGTGTACATAATGTATATAGTTCCTTGGTTTGAGCACATGGGTGGCTCTGGTGGCGGTGACGTCTCATTCGAATTTGTCTGCTGCTTGTACTCCCGCAGGGGCGGCATGATCTGCTTGGTTTCTTCGCGGTGTGTCTTACAGAGTCCCCGTACATATGGAATATGTAGGGTGGAGAGATAGTCTTGACACGATAGAGAACGGATGGTTACATGGTAACCTAGGTTCTCTGAGTGGAGAGACTATCTCTCCAGCCATGAGCCGCTCTGAAACACGTTCCAATCAAGGTTAACCGGCGTGGCCACACAGAGGTGGGGCTTATATAGCCATAGGTTGCCAATCAGTGTGTGGCCACCACAGGTGATGTGTCTTAAAGAGTAATCCACAACAGCTGCCCCAGTGGGGTCAGTCCCCGTACATATGGAATATGTAGGGTGGAGAGATAGTCTCTCCACTCAGAGAACCTAGGTTACCATGTAACCATCCGCTCTCTTGGCCGTTCCAGTTTTGATACTAGAGTTATTTTCCAAGTTTTATCTCAATGTTGCATTTCTCATCTTTCCAACCCCCTGCCTCTTCAGCCTTGCAGTACCATATTCTTCAATAAATCCTTCATCTTTATCAGCCACTCAGTATTTGTGTCTGCATTTGGGTCCAGCCGAAACTGATTCATAATAAGAATGAAACTGAAATCACTAGGGCCCGACCGATATGGATTTTTTGGGGCCGATGCCGATATTAAGGAATTTAAAAAATCCGATAACCAATATATCGGCCGATTAAATTTTTTCATTTTTCAGTTAAAAAAAAAGACGACATACCTGCTTTGGATGGCTTAAATATAGTTCCAAACACGTGTTACAAAGATAAAAATTGAAGGGAGAACATTTTACTATTTTCAAATACTTTTATTATCAGAAATTGTGTGGAACAAGCAGCATATGAACAATTTGAACAAAAAATCAAAAATATGATGTGCAAAAAGGCATTATCATCATGTCATCATGTTTAGCTTTAAGGTGCTGCCAAAGGTTGGTTGTGTTTTTTGCTTTCTGCTTGCTTGATCCCTGGCTTACAGAAGCTGCACAAATATTACAGACTGCTTCATTAGTGACATCCTTGGTGAAGTAGTTCCACACCATACTGCATCCACCTTCTTTTGCCATCTGTAAAAAAACAGTAAGACATAATGTGCATTAGTTAAAAAAATAACGTTACAAATCTGTCTAGTTACGTGGGCCATTTTGAAACTCAGACATTAAGCATTTGTCTTACTTGTGTTCACATGAATATGGCATGTACACTCCTGGCCACTTCATTAGACTAAACCTATTACTTTTAAAATGTTGTTGACTGTAAGAAAGCAGATAATTCTTCTTTATGGTTATTATTGAGGTGGTAGTGGGTGTTGGTGTGAGGAGCATCATATTGAGGTGTCTGATATTTTGTCAACCCCACTTACATGCATCAGAGGGTCAAAATACTCTGAACAACCCTCAATATACTGCTCTGCACACCAACAGCAACACCCACTATCATCTCAGTAAACATAAGTCTCTCTGACAGTGTCAACATTTACAAAGTAATACATTTAATAAAGTAGAATTCATGGTAGAGCTGTTATTGGTGTGCATTACATTGCACAGTGTAATGAAGTGGTCAGAGAGTGTATTTAATGAATTATTATCTGTAGGTAATAGGTAGGTGGATAAACAGCGTCATAAAAGTCTGGTAAAACATGATTTGAGATGCGCCTCTCTGATGTCCTCTAAACGTGCGTTCACATTTTCTTTCCTCCATGAAGTTATAACTTAGACCAGAATCGCATTTTCCTCCTCA
Organism: Myripristis murdjan; assembly: GCF_902150065.1. NCBI lineage: Eukaryota > Metazoa > Chordata > Actinopteri > Holocentriformes > Holocentridae > Myripristis > Myripristis murdjan. Next base: position 19,433,181 of record NC_044002.1, on the reverse strand, counting down.
ACGCCACAAGTTAAAAAACAGTCCGTGCGCTGCTGTAAATGAATGCAGCCCACAAGCACAGCGAAGACGCGTTATCCTAATGTGCTCCGGTCTTATGTAGTCTGCTAGCATGCAAAGTGTTTAGCAAGGTAATATTTAAGCTAGGTTACCCTAACTTTAGCTTGCTAACATATCAGTCAAGCGTGACAGACACAACGAGGCTCGCCATGGGGAATAGGAAACTTACTGAGTTACTGTTTATTTCACAAACTAGTTATAAACTTACCATTGAGGCAAACCGCTCGGCTCAGTAAACGCGCTGTCGGCTCTTCAGTCTTCTCACTACTTCTCTCTGCTGTGGGGTGACCATGGAGCGGGACGTGAAAGGAGTCGGAGCGCCCTCTACTGGATACGTAACGCAATGACATTATTTCTAAGAAAAACAACATATTCCCTGCATTTTATTAGTAAAAAAAAATAAGTGTTAACATCGGCGTCAATCGGCCAACTTTTGGCCGATTACCGATTATTCTCTAATGGCTAAAATCGGCCGATTAAATCGGCCGACCGATAAATCGGTCGGGCCCTAGAAATCACAGCCAAAACTAAATTAGGCATCAAAAAATTCCCAGTGTACTTGCATTGAGAGGTGGAGCTACACTGGAAAAACAGGATTCTTTCAACGTCATCTTGCAGAAATGAAAGTGAAAGTAACTTAGTAACATTAATGCAGGTGAAAAGCCTCCGTTCGTCTCTCTAAAGTTTTCACAACAACACTGCAGAGTCTGACAGATTCACAGGTGAGCACAGTACCTAATATTTACTGTGCGTAAATGTAAAGAAGTAACTGAAGTAACTGTAATTGAGTGTCAGTCACATTCAGTGTTTGTGTTATCACTTTTTTTTCTTTTTACATTTTTTTTTTCCACAATTTGCGAAACACATACAAAATATAACACAACCCCCCATCCCCCCACCCCACATCCAGGGTCAGACACATTTTAAGAACAAATTTGTGATAAGTGTTATAGAATAAATACATTACAAAATAATTACAACAATATATACAACAAATAACAGAAAGACAGAAATAAGAAAAAAAAAATTAATTAACAGAGTTGAGAAAAAAATAAGTAAAAAAAAGGGGAGAAATTACATGAGTATATAAACAGGTATGCAGCCACAGAGATTCTAACCATAGAGACCTTAAAAGGTGTAGCAATATGGGGTGATGGACTAGTTCTGTTAACAGTCCACAGGAAGTGAAAGGCCAGCAACATATCTAAGAAACAGAGACCATATTTAATCGAATTTTTGATAAGACCCATGCACAGCAAATTTAATCCTTTCCAGCTTTAACAATGACAATACCTCCCGAACCCACTGAGTAAAAGATGGAGGCCTGCTCGCTTTCCAGTTACGCAAGATAAGTCGTCTTGCTAGCAGGGAGGCGAACGTGACTGCATTCTTTAGGCGGCCTGAGAGGCCTACCTCCAGCTTTACTGCACCAAAAATGGTGGTTAATGGGTTAGGATTTATTGTTTTATTACCCAGAGATGCTAGGCCTTCAAAAATTGAAGACCAGAAGCCAGATAGAAATAGAGAAGACCAGAACATATGTCCCAGTGAGACTGGAGTATGATGGCATCTAGGACATTCTGGGCGAACAGAATCATAAATCTTTGCCAGTTTATCATTGGAATAGTGCAAACGGTGAAATACTTTAAACTGTATTAAATTTAGCCTCACACAGAAAGAGGAGGAATGGATTAGCGAAAGAGCAGAGTCCCACATTTCATCAGAGATTATTTCGCCTATGTCATCCGCCCAGGCCACCTTAATGTTATCCCACAAGGGAATAAATAAATTCTGTATCATCCCATAAATTTTGGAGATCAATCCTTTGTTGTAGGGGTTAAGACTAAGAATGTATGATGAAAAATACTTTGAGGCAAAGCTATGGGCTTGAAAGTAGCAAAAATTATGATTTTTCGGGACATTGTTGTCTTGACACAATCAGCTAAATGACCTGAATGAATTTTCATCAAATAGGTCAGTAAAATACACCAATCCACAGCTATGCCATGCCTTGAATGCCAGGTCCAATTGTGAGGGCAGAAAGAGATGACTGAATGTCAATGGGGTGAGGCTGATCATTTGCGTAAAATTAAAATGCTTCCTTTGTCAGTTTGCACTGACACTTGTCAATACAATTGGCCAGCAATTGTACTGACAAGTGCCATCCTGCCTCTGCAAGATGGCAAAATTCAATGTAGATAGGACTCTGATGCATATAATTTATAAATCCTACATCGAGTCTATCCTGACATTCTCTGTGATCTGCTGGTATGGCAATCTTAGTGTTAAAGGCAAAACTGCACTTTCAAAAATCGTGAAAGTCAGTGGCAAAATCATAGTTGCTCAGCAAAGCAGCCTATCTGACCTGTACAACAGACACATTTAAAAAAAAAAAAAAACCCTCCATACTTTCAGTTAGTACACACCTCCTCCATTCTGAGTTTCAGTTCATGTTTTAGGTTTCCCTCAGCAAGGAGCAGCAGATATCAGTACTGAATTGCAATTTTACTGACTGTGATGTTTTTAGTGGTGTATTTTTATCCTTAGTGGAGAACAAATTGTATGTAAATTATTTATTAGTTATTGTTGCCTATTCTGTCCTCGCTGACAGATAGCGAACAAAATGAGAGACCCAGTAGATTTGACTGAAGTTGCTTTACTGAATCTTCTTTTTTCTAAAACTGCAAGACACAATGTAAATACAGAAGATGTTACAGCACAAATACATGAAATATGTGAAATACTGAAGTGCAGTCTACTTTATAGTGAACACACAGTTATCACACAAAATGCACCCACTGGAAAGCAAACATAATATGAAATGCAGCAATATAAATGGAAATTCACTCATACCACACAAATGAGGCTCAGCAATGAACTAAATTAGCCTTAGCAGCTTAACTAGCCTCATGCTAACGGTTAGCGTCGCGATTAGCATTAGTATAGTTTTTATAACAACAGTAATCGCCCCAAAACTCTACCTTGAAGCTCACAGTGCCATGAAACAACAAAAATAGTCCAAAGGCATCATTACTCACTGTTGGTTCCACTCCAAGGCTCAGACAACCAACTCTGCGATGTGGCAAGTGTAGCCTATGCAGGAACACTGGAGAGACCTTGTAATTAAAGTTGCAATAACTCAAAACCACCACCAGGGGGAAACATAACTTTCTTTTTCTTTCAGTCACTGACAGTAGAGTTCTCATCGGGCCTGAAAATTAAGACCCGACCCGACCCGGGCCGGACTGGGCCAACCCGAGGCCCGACCCGACCCGACTAATTAGCCGAACTTTAGGCCCGACAGCCCGAAAAAGCCCGAAAAAAAAAAAAAAAATCGCCCCTAATCGCCAAATTCGCCATTATTTAGCAGAGCCGGTCGGCCGCGGCACCAGGGCACCATCAGTCGGTATCAGGCGGGCCGGCCGCGGCACCGGCCTGCATCAGGCAGCTCACCTGTCAGATCCGGCAGACCTGACGGGTGGGCGCGGTATCGGACGGTGCCGCGGCCGGCCCGCCTGATGCCGACTGATGGTGCCGCGGCATGTGCGGGTCAATACGGTAGTCTAGAAAACTGGAGATTTTTTTTTTTTTCTTGTGCGCCCCCAAGTAGATTGCGCCCTGGGCAGTTGCACTGCCCATAGCAGAAACCGTCCCTGCTGCCGAGTCTGCCAGCACAGCCGGATACTGCTGCAACTCTCTCTCACTTGTTTGCGCTGCGCTCGCACAGCTGGTTGTCTGTCTGTCACTGAAAGTTTAGCCTCCAAATCCAATCCAGTCTCTCACTCTCTCCACCAGTCACATAAAAATGAAACGTCATAATCAATAACAGAACACATAATTCTATTTTTTTTATTTAAAAAAAAAAAAAAAAAATCCCCCACAGAACCCGAAGCCCGACCCGACCCGCCCAATTCACGTAAATTTTAGGCCCGACCCGACCCGAAAATGTCGGGTCGGGTCGGGTCGGGTCGGGTTCGGGCAGAATATGAGAACTCTAACTGACAGGAGTCAGAACATTGCTTCAGTACTTTCATTTGTTGACAATGTAAACAAGAATGTCCCAGACAATCCAGAGAGATGCTCTCCTTGTGTGTGTGTCTTAGGAAAGCAGAGCTTCTCTTCAGGAAGATTTTACTACGAGGTTCAGGTTAAAGGAAAGACTGACTGGGATTTAGGAGTGGGCAGAGAGACGACCAACAGGAAGGGAAAAATTGCAGCGAGCCCCAAGAATGGCTACTGGACCATATGGCTGAGAAATGAAAATGAGTACAAAGCTAATGCTGGCCCTGCTGTCCGTCTCTCTCTGAAGTCTCAGCCTCAGAAGGTGGGGGTGTTTGTGGATTATGAGGAGGGTCTGGTCTCCTTTTATGACGTAGATGCTGCAGCTCTTCTCTACTTCTATAGTGGCTGCAGCTTCAATGAGAAATTTCTCTCTATTCTCTTTGATAATGTTTTGGTCTCTGAAGGTATCGCAGCTGCCCCCTGACCATGCAATACCTTTCTTTTGAGACGACTTCAGCAGCACAACAACAGTCGTATAAAACCAATATGGTTTGAAAAATCTCAGAATGGAACAATATGAAGAAAACCTCAAATCAATAAATAAAAGTAGCCTAATGACATGATACAAAAATAAATAAATAGGTAAAAATGAAAGGAATCAGTGTGTAAAGGCTTGTTAATAGATTCAATACCTTCATGTTGTTGCTGAATCTCTGTTGTATTTCACAGATCAACCAATTCACCCCCCACAAGCTCAGGGGAAAAAAGACATCGCCATCACTAGTGCACAAGAAATGATGAAAATAATGCAGACTAATATTATGATGCTAACTTGAAACTTTGTCTTTGCTGCCCAGCTTTCCAACTTTTAATGTCATCATGAGATTTTCTCCTGAGATTGATTGTCTTTGTCTTTTTGTGAATATCATTGCTACTGACTGCTGAAATAAACCACTTCCCTTTACTACATAATTACTGCGTCACCTATTGTAATGGAATGGAATGGAATCTAATCTCTAATCAACTACTGAAGCATCAAAACCTGACCAATGTACGTCAACTGGACCAGTTTGTCAAGATCATTGTAACATGTCTAGGTGACAAAATACAAATGTGGTATCAGTGTCAGATCATTGTACATATGTTTTTTTGTTGTTGTTTTTTTTAATTTATTTATCATGACACACACAAAAAAAAAATCTCTACAAGCTTGAAAAGAATTAAAATAAAAGCTGGTGGATGAAGATTGTGTGGTTCCTGTTATTTTCCCTGCTTAGTTTAATTAGAGGGCTGTTCCATGAAAGCAGCTAAAGAAAGCTGTGCTTACATGATATAGCCTGGCTTAAATTAGCATCAACTTTCACTAAAGCCTCAACCCGTTCCACTAACCTAACGCGATTCAGCCGCGTCAGGTCAACGCTAATTCTAGCCACGTTTGAACAAGCCTCAAGTGCGCGCGTTCACGGGGTACATGAGCAGCCCAGAACAGTCGAGTGTTGAAACGAAGATACAACATCTCAAAAGGAGGAGAAAAGGGGAGACTCGACATTTTCAGCGGCGGAGCAGACACTGCTGATGGAACTATATGAAGAATATAGGGAAATTATCACAAACAGGGCCGGCTTTTGGCATAGGCGGTATAGGCAATTGCCTAGGGCGCCATCTGCTGGAAGGGCGCCGCTAGTGGCCAGAGGGGCACCGGAAGCGGGATTGTTGACCGGCGCGACACCGTCGGGATATGGAAATCAAAAAATTGGAGAAGGAAGTAAGTATAAATTTAAACACAACAGAAAGCCATGGTTTGGACTGTATTTAATGCTTTCATTCTTTGTCTTCACAGCTTGAACAAAATTATGATGATTGAGGGTTTTTTTTTTTTTTTTTTTTTTTTTGAAAGGTTAATAAATGATTTCAAACCCTAGGCACAGTCTTTCTGAAATTATACATGCAACAATCCAAATAAAAAGGGATCATTTCAGAAGTGGGATGACCATGAATCCAATTGGCATTAACTGAAATATGTGTTCTTGTAAACGTCCCTCACCTATGTCAACTAACCTATTGGCTTCGGGCAGAATAGAGGCGGATCATCGCAAATCGCGGGTGGGAAATAAAATAAGATGTCTTTTTTTTTTTCTTTTTTTTATTTAACCTCATGTTCTTTTTAATTCTTATGTTCAACACTTGTTGCATTTGATGTATGACTTGTGCTATATGAATAAAATTTGATTGAGTGATTGTTTATTCGGATGATTTCGGAGACTGACAGTGGTAGCACATGATTTTCATTACGTTTATTTTCATTAAGTAAACACGTACATTCATGCTTGGTCACATTGTGGGAAATAAGACTGAACTTATATTTCCAAACACAGACATGGTGCTACATAATTAAATTTGAATTTAATTGAATTGAAAAGCCTATGTGATGCCATGGCAACAATATACATGACGGGACTGTCATTTGGGGGTCTGTTTCCGTCCGTCGGACATTCTTTGACACGCAGCTGAGCTAAACTTGACCGTAAGCCGCCACGGAGCAGGCTAGTTCTGCTGACTAAGTTACCATGGTTACTGAGCTGCAACTCATATAAGCCACTTTGATGGAACGGAACTCTCACTTAAATTAGCGAGGCTTATCGAAAAGGCTTATCGAAATAAGCCAGGCTATCCCGTTAGCCCGCTATCTCAACATTTAACTCTTTTGGAGATGGCGTCACCGTTCATTGATGATCCGGTGGACCTGGGAGCCAGGATTGTCCGTGGCTCATTGCGGAGACAAAGAGGATTTAGGGATCGCGTGGATCCGTTGGCATTTCCTAACGATATTCTCCATGAGCGGTATAGAATTTCATCTGGGGGAACCTACGCTACATTTGCTCACTTGTTGAGCCAAGTGTCAGGAATGCCACGGATAGAAGTTGTGCGCTCACAGTAGGGCAAACGGTGTGCGTGGCGCTAATAGTATACCTGCGGAAGTAGAATCATATGACGCCAAAACACCCCCTTTTATGTGAACGCGCACAGAGGCCAAAGCTGACAGCCGGACTTAACAAACCTTGATGATAACCACGGTCGTGATACCACTTAACTTTGACTGGAGCTTTAGGTTTTGTTGAGCCTGATAGTGAACACAAAGCCTGGCTATGTTGAGCCTCCTTCGTAGTACAGCCCTCAGGTGTGTTAAGTCTCCTGAGCTCGTTCACTCTTTGCACTTGAGTTGAGGAGCATCCCTTTGGCTACGTTTACACATAGTCAGGTATTTTGAGAAACGAATATTTTCCTCCCTCTGTTTTCCAAAATAACATCGTGCACACAGCATAGTTTTCAAAAAAGTCTTCATTTACATCAACCCACATAAATACGCCGTTGAGCACCATCATAACTACGCCAAGGCTATGGGCGGCAGTGTAGGAAGAAGGAGAAAGCCAATTAGATGCCGCATAATGTGACATCGACTGCCTGAAACTCTGTTTTTCTCAGTTTACATGCAAACGCGAAACGGGAGTTTTCCTAAATCTCCACTCTGGCCGGATTTTTTGGAAAGAATCGTTTTCAGAGGTGAATTCACCGTTTGCGTGTAAAAGAAGGGCACAAACGAAGGGAAATGTCTGTTTTTAAAAATACCCATTTATGTGTAAATGGGCCCTTTGTTCTTTGCTCCTGAGTGCATCTGAGAGAGTAGTTTATTACACTTTATTTCTTTGTTTTGCCCTGGCAGCCTGTGTAGTAATATATCATCTGTTAATTTTGCTGTGTTGATGACTAAAGTATAGGGCTGTACTGATTGAGGTGATGATGTTATTAAGTTCTGTGTTTACAATATGAAAAATAGGGGGTTTCTAGTGGCTGGTTAAATTGGATGGACAGCACTCGCACCGGGGTGTCGGCAAGAACACACAGGAATCAAGATGAGTTTCAACCATTTAGTTAGGGTAACTCCAAAACATACAGCACAGCAGTACAGTGAAGGTGGATGGCAGGCTAAATGTGTGTGTGTGGTCTGAAATGGAAGGAAATAAACATACATGTCACACGTTAATAATAATTGTAAACAATATAAATAGGCTATGCTGAAACTGTGCCACAATTAACAGAAACCAGCAATAGTAATAATGAAGTTACTAGTGGACACTAGCAGTAATAGCAATAATTAACACTCTCTTAATATAATGAGGAACATCAAAGGCCCGCCGACCGAGTGGCTGGGTGACGCTATAACACAGTGATGAACAGATATAATTGAACTGTGACACGGCCGCTACCAACATGCTGCGCATACAACACAATGAGGATATAAACATAAGATATTTGCAGGATATATGGCCATGGGCACTCAGTAATATAGGCTACATCAGTAATAACCATACAGGAATAATAAGGAAACAGAAATGCGTCGTGGAAACATTTGCGCACATTAGACATCCCGCATAACTCCAGCATAACTCCAGCATAACTCCCTCAAGAGTGAAACAATAAGGCTAAATGTGCCTAGAAGGAAATAAGTCCGTCCTCCAACTTATATATATATTAACACTCACTTGGGCATCAATAACGCACACAGGAAGGGTGAATGCGCCACACCACCGGAGAAAAGTCCACTTTTTGGGGAGAGGAAAGAGCGCAGCAGCAGCACGTCGGTCAGCCAGCTCACAGGTGCTCACGCACGCACTGCGTGATCAAATATACACGTGCCCGCGCTACTAATTAAGATCCGCTTGATCACGGAGCGAGCACTGAGGACTTTATGACAGCCGCCCCCACAGTTGCGCAGCAAATGTGCTCCCTGAGTTACTGACCGGGACATAAGGCTAGACCAGGGTGCTATCTTCAGGGAGTTCAGGAAGTACCACAAGTCGTACAACAGGGCGTGTGTAAACCCTATCTCCCACCAGCCTGATTTGGCCGTCGGCACTGGGGATCACCTTAACAACACGGCCAATGGACCAGAGGGCCCGTGGCAGGCGCGGGTCAGCTAGCATGACGACAGTGTCCACGGTGAGATTATCTGTCATCTTATGCCACTTCTGCCGTGGCTGTAGACTTGGCAGGTAGTACTAAACCTAGACCAGAAATGGTCTGTCAGGATCTGGCTCTGCTTCCAACGCCGTCTACTCAGGAGCTCTGACTGTGGGTAGACCACACGAGGTAGGGAGCTACTCGGCCGCCCCATGAGGAGGTGGTTTGGTGTAATAGGATCGAGGTCTGCAACATTGGATGAAATGTAGCCTAAAGGCTTTGAATTTAGGATGCCCTTGACCTCGATCAGGACAGTCTGAAGGATTTCTTCAGTGACCATCTGAGACCCAACGGTGGCCCGGAGAGTGGACTTCACGGAACGGATCTCACGTTCCCATGCTCCTCCAAAGTGTGGGGCCACCGGTGGGTTGAAGTGGAACTCAATCCAGTGGTGCTTAGAAAGGAGTTCCTTCAGGCTGGGGTGCATCTCTGCAAATGCTGTGGCCAGCTCCCTTTCAGCCCCAGGGAAGTTGGTGCCCTGGTCTGAATAAAGCTCGGCAGGGGTACCACGGCGAGCAGTAAATCTCCGGAGCGCCATGAGGAAGGCATCTGAGTCGAGAGAAGTGAGCAGGTCCAGATGCACGGCTCGGGTCATGAGGCACTTGAAGATGAGGCCCCACCTTTTCTCCGTCCGTCATCCTACTCTAACCTGGAATGGACTAAAACAGTCCATGCCGCAAGAATAGAATGGCGGTTTGAATAGGCGGAGACGTGCAGATGGTAAGTCAGCCAAAAGTGGTGCTGAGGGCGAAGCTCTCCATTTTCTGCACTCTGGGCAGGAGTGTTGTTGTTTCCTAATGGCTTCGCGCCCATGCAGAATCCAGAAGGACCATCTGACTTCGGCGAAGACTCGCTCAGGCCCTGGGTGCTGCAACCTGGCATCGAAGTCTCGGATCAGCAGCGTTGTAACCCGGTGGTGTGGGTCCAGGACAACTGGATGTACTGCCGAAGGGTCGAGTTCCTCTGCCCGGCGCAGTCTTCCACCAACTCTAATGAGTCCGAAGGCTGTATCGAACTCAGGGCATAAGGTGATGAGACGACTGTTTGTAGTGACAGGCTTACCGGCTCGCAGGAGGGCATAGTCCTCAGGGAAGCAGTCGATCTGGGCTTTCTGTAGTATGAGATGCTCGGCCTGCTTGTACGTGGCTACTGGAGGGGATCCGTCCTGGTTGGCCACCCCGTGAAGCTGCTGCACTGTAGAGTCTACCAGGTCCTGCCAGGTGTCACATTTGTCTGGATCTGGCACAGCTGGGTCTGGGCTGATGGTTGTAAATCCCACAGAGCATAGATCATCGGACCTCTGAAGTGTCTTTGACTGGTTCAGTCACTGGAGACTTGGGCCATTCATCTGGTGGCTGCAACAGGAAGTGGGGTCCATTGCTCCACCGGTTCGGTCTGGCTAGTTCTGCTAGGGTCTTGCCTCGGATGAGGTTGTCGGCAGGGTTGGCCTCTGAGCTGACATATCTCCAGGCTTCAGAGCCTGTGAGCTCTTGCACTTCAGCTATCCTGGTCCCCACGAAGACCTTGAACCGACAAGAGTCAGACTGCAGCCAAGCAAGTACTGTTGTTGAATCATTCCAGAGTATGGTTCCTCGGAGAGGTAGGGTGAGCTCAGCCTTTATCAGCTTGGCTTACTGGGCTCCAGTGACCACGGCACAGAGCTCCAACCTAGGCACGGAGTGTTGCCTTCGTGGTGCAACCCTTGACCTGGCCATAAGGAATGCCACATTGATGTTGCCGTAGCTATCGTTAGTGCGCAGGTAGGCCACCGAGCCATAGGCTCCCTCAGAGGCGTCGCAGAAGATGTGGACATCGTGTTTGGCATCAGGATGGTCCATGTGAGCAGGAACATAACACTGGGGCAGGCTTATCTGTGGCAGAGTTGAGAGTTCGGATACCCACATGTTCCAAGCAATGAGGAGCTCTTCAGGAAGATCGTAGCTTGTCCAGCAATTGCCTTGCTTCCTGTGCTGATGATACGCTCTGCAGGCAGTTATCAACATAGAAGCACTTCTCCACCGAGAATCTGATGTCTTCGTCTGGGCTGCTGTGGTTGATAACATGCCGTTGGAGGGCAAAGATGGCGCAGCAAGGTGAGCAGGTCGTGCCGAAGGGTAGCACTCGCCACTCGTATATGTCTGGGGGCACGTCTCTCTTCAGGTCGCGCCACACAAACCTTAGGAGGGGCCTGTCTTCAGGCAGGAGCTGGACCTGGTAAAACATGCCCTTTAAGTTCAGTAGTAGCAGGGTTGGTTGATGTGAAGAAGCAACTCTGGGGTTGGCAATATTGAGGCATCCCCCTGGCTGGGCACTGCAGGGCCCATCCCAACTTGGTCTTAATGGCTGCAGGTCCACCTGGTGGTCCGCTTCGCACTGGCTCAATAGGTGTGATTAAGTGGGTTTGATCACTACCAATGAGCAGCAGGGGACTGACTCCTTCAAATGGCTCAAGGGGCAGACCTCTCAGGTGTTTGTACCTCCTCTGTAGGGCAGCCACTGGGTATGAATGGTCTGCGAGGCCAAGGTGCTTGGAGGTGAAGGCACCACCAATGTGGTATAGGAGGTGAGGATGAGAGACTGGTGAGATCTTGAAGGAGATTTTGGCTCCACGGACGGTCTCGATGTCCTGCCTGACCATTCTCAAGGGTGGGTCTTCAGGGGTGCCCTGTAAGCCTAGTTGGTCAGCAGCGGTGGACAGGAGCACTGTCCGCTCTGAGCCATCATCCAGGACAGCATATGTGTCCAAGGTGCGGTCCTGATGATGCAACTGGACCCGGATGACCTTCAGGAAGAGGTCTGCCCAGATACAAGGTTGTCTCTGAGGTTCTGACGGGTTTCTCCCTCAGGTTCACATCGTGCAGAATCTGGCGGTGCTTCTCCTGGCAGATGTTGCAGGGCTTTTTCAATGTGCACTGCTCAGATTGGTGGGCTCTGCCGCACTTATGGCATCGCTTACTCTCCCTTAGCCAGTTGGCAGTTTGTTCCAAGGTGAATGACTTAAAGGTGGGGCACTGGCTGAGGAAGTGCTCGGTATTGTTGCAATAGGGGCAGAAAGGTTTAGGCTTGTTCCTTTTCCCTTTCTCTCCTGTAGACGACTTAGCAGGTGGAGCTGATCTTGCCAGAGCCATGGAGGATGGTTGCAGCTCGAGGCTTGGCTGAGTGCTCCTTTTGCCGCACTGGCTTGAGGCTAGGTTTCTCTCTCCTGTCGCTGAGCTGCTCCTCAGTGCCTCGGCACCAGGTTTCATACTGTAACCACTGGGAGAAATCTGGGAGAGTATAGATGTTTCCTGGTCTATGAACCATGTGCCTGCGGAAAGCTGCCCGTAGCTCAGGAGGTAGCTTTCCCAGGAGCCTTGCTACATGTGAGCCGCAGTTGAGTTCTGCATCCCCTTCAGGGCCGAGGGTTTGCAAAATGCCTACCAGGGCGTGTATCTGGAGGGCGAATCTCTCAAAGGCCTCCGTGTCCCCTCTAGCAGTAATAGCAATAATTAGCACTCTCATAATATTAAGAGAAACATCAAAGGCCCGCCAACCGAGTGGCTGGGTTACTGGCCTGATAGGCCAGTCACACATGCCTACTGCATGTGTTGTATTCATTGATGCACTTAAGAATATTCATGTTCTGTGTTTATAAAAAAAAAAAAAAAAAAATTGTTCTGTAAATAGTTCATTTACTATTGTGATCAAAAACATTGATCTGAAGCTCAATTCTGAGGCTGTTCTGAAAATAGTTTTCCAATAAACAATAAATATAGCAACTTCTGATCAAGGCTTAAAATAACATATGGGTTAAGCCACACCCATTTCCGGTCAAAACCCGCCAACTTCTGGTTTAAGCACCACCCACTCCCGGTTTTGGCCCCGCCCACTCCGAGTACGGATACGGATACGGATAATGTAGATGCTTAAACAGATACAGATACAGATACAGATACAGATAGTGGTGTACTCACTCATCCCTACTCAGAATCATCCAAGAGGTATTTTTTTCTGCTAGTAGCTGTTCATCTTTCATGTGCAAATTTCAAATTATGATGGCAACCATGTATGTGGGCTGTGTGATCTCGAGCTCTTTGTAGTGTGTGTGTGTTTGCATGTATGTTTCTTCCTTTTCTTTAAACTGGAAGTGTTTGGGACCAGCAGGGTGGTGACCTCAGTGTGGAATTAAAAGGACCATGCAGGTTATTTTGAATGTTTCACCCATTTACAACAGTTTTCCCACAAGTTACATTGTGACAAATCATTTTCAGCATCATGCAGGGCTGCTAGAGACTTCATAACATATAATGAACATCCATCGATTTTAAAATTTTGACTTTTTGGTTGAATCAGCTTGAAGCACTCCCTACTTTACCAGCCACTCAGTATTTGTATCTGCATTTGAGTTCAGCCAAAACTGATTCATAACAAGTATGAGATTGAAATTGCAGACAAAACTAAATTTGGCATCAAATCTTGCATTGAGAGGTGGAGCAACACTGGAAAAACAGGATTCTTTCAACGTCACATTGCAGAAATGCAAGAGAAAGAAATTCAGCAACATTATTGCAGTTGAAAACCCTCCGTTCATCTCTCCAAAGAAAATAAAGTTTGTCAAGACTTTCACAACAACACTACAGAGTCAGATTCACAGGTGAGTACAGTACATAATATTTACTGTGCTAAAATGTAAAGAAGTAACTGAAGTAACTGTAATTGAGTGTTTCTGTGTCGTCACTTTGCACTGACATTTGTCAATACAATTGGCCAGCAATTTGGTGTTGATATTCTTAACCCTCCTATTGTGTTTGGGGTCAATTTGACCCCAGCCAATGTTTAACGTCTCTAAATAAATGATTAACATCATTTTTTTTGCTTCATATTTAATGAGTGTTCCTAATGTAATGGGCACTACAGGGTAAAGATGAAATTGACATGATGATATCTTTTCAATGTCCTGTACACACTTTGTAATGCATTGGTAATAAATAACAAAAATTGTTACTTAGAAATAAAATAAAGCCATTAAAACACCAAAAATTAATATTTCTTTCCAATTTTAGGTCAATCAGTGAGATTTTATGGTGATTTGCATATTTTTCCATTGTCGCGTAATAGGAGTACTGGATGTATAAGTGGGGATGGGGGTGAGTTATGTTTTATTTAAAGGGCTATTTAGGTAATCAACAAAGAAACATAAAGTACCTGACACATAAACTTTGATAACAATTTTAGTTATAATAATTTTGTGGAGGTTTAAACTGCTGGAGTCAAATTGACCCCAAACATAAAAGATGTTCAAGAATGTGAACATAACAGGAGGGTTAAACAAATCTAAGAATTATGTAAATATGATAACATTGCACTCATCATTTTCAGTGTCAGTGTGCAGAAATGTCTGCTGCCAGCTGTCTGCTATCTGAAGATCAGTTCCTGTGCTCCATCTGTCTGGATGTGTTCACTGATCCAGTCAGCACACCATGTGGACACAACTTCTGCAAAACCTGCATCACACAGCACTGGGATGTTAACATCCCGTATCAGTGTCCCATGTGTAATGAGATTTTCTACAGAAGACCTGAGCTGCGGGTCAACACTTTCATATCTGAGATGGCTGCTCAGTTCAGTTCAGCAAAAAAGAAAGCCAGCAGCTGCTCAGACCAACGACGTGCCAAACCAGGAGAAGTTCCCTGTGACGTCTGCACCGGGACCAAACTGAAGGCCCTGAAGTCCTGCCTGGTGTGTCTGGCCTCCTACTGTGAGACTCACCTGGAGCCTCATCAGAGAATCACAGACCTGAAAACACATCAGCTGATCGATCCTGTGGACAACCTGGAAGGCAGGATGTGTGAGAAGCACGATAAACCACTGGAGCTTTTCTGCAAGACTGACCAGATGTGTGTATGTCTGCTCTGCGCTGTTTTAGACCACAAGTCACATGACATTGTTCCCCTGAAAGAAGAATATGAAGGAAAGAAGGCTGAGCTGGGGAAGACAGATGCTGAAATTCAGCAGATGATCCAGAAGAGACGAGTGAAGATTCTGGAGATCAAGCGGTCAGCGGAGCTCAGCAGGGAAGATGCAGACAGAGAGATAGCAGACGGTGTGCGGGTCTTCACTGCTCTGATGCAGTCTGTTGAGAGAGGCCAGGCTGAGCTCATTGACATGATTGAAGAGAAGCAGAAAACAACAGAGAAACAGGCTGAAGGCTTCATCAAAGAGCTGCAACAGGAAATCTCTGAGCTGATGAGGAGAAGCACTGAGGTGGAGCAGCTCTCACACACTGAAGACCACCTTCACCTCCTCCAAAGCTTCCCATCCCTCAGTGCTCCTCCACACACCAAGAACTGGACAGAGGTCAGAGTCCATCGCTCATCATATGTGGGGAGTGTGAGGAGAGCTGTGGCTCAGCTGGAGGAGACGCTCAGTAAAGAGATGAAGAAGCTGTGTGCTGATCTTGAGCTGAAGAGGGTCCAGCAGTTTGAGGTGGATGTGACTCTGGATCCTGATACAGCACATACCCATCTCATCCTGTCTGATGATGGGAAACAAGTAAATCATGGTGATGTAAAGAAGAATCTCCCGAACAACCCAGAGAGATTCTCTCCTTATGTGTGTGTCTTAGGAAAGCAGAGCTTCTCTTCAGGAAGATTTTACTATGAGGTTCAGGTTAAAGGGAAGACTGACTGGGATTTAGGAGTGGCCAGAGAGACGATTGACAGGAAGGGAAAAATTGCAGCGAGCCCCGAGTATGGCTACTGGACTATATGGCTGAGGAATAAAAATGAGTATGAAGCTCTCGTTGGCCCTCCTTTCTGTCTCTCTCTGAAGTCTCAGCCTCAGAAGGTGGGGGTGTTTGTGGATTATGAGGAGGGTCTGGTCTCCTTTTATGATGTAGATGCTGCAGCTCTTATCTACTCCTATAGCGGCTGCAGCTTCACTGAGAAACTCCACCCTTATTTTGGTCCTTGTGTTAATGATGGTGGTAGAAACTCAGCCCCTCTGATCATCTGTGCTGTCAATCAAACAGATTAGTCTGGCACAGCAATAATGTTTTCTCAGAAATAATTTCCTGCCATTGAAGCTGAAATTTTTAAATATCCAAAGATGTGTACACTTTTTTATATTGTTGAAATCGAATTTAGTAATATTCATGTTTTATTATGTTTTATCCAGTGTAATACAGCATTATAATTACTGGCAGTCGTAAGCGAGACCATATTTCTCCTGTACTTGCCTCCCTTCACTGGCTCCCTGTTCATTTTAGGATTGAGTTCAAAATTTTACTGTTTGTTTTTAAAGCCCTCCATAGGCTAGCTTCAGTTTATATTGCCAATCTTTTAAAGCCACATGCTCCCTCAAGGTCATTGAGGTCAGACAGTCTGATGCTCCCTGAGGTCCCTAAGACAAGGTTCAAGAACAGGGAGACCGAGCTTTCTCCGTAGTTGCCCCTTGGTTATGGGACGAGTTGCCTCTCCATGTAAGGCAGGCCCCCAGCCTGCTGGTTTTTAAGTCACTGCTTAAAACTTTCTTTTACTCCTTGGCTTTTAACTTAGCCTGAGAGCTGTATAATCTTGTATTTTATGGTTGTTATATTTTTATGTTTCTTATGTCTCTTTTATGTTTTGATGTCTTTTATGCCTATGTACAGCACTTTGGTCAACCTGGTTGTTTTTAAGTGTGCTTTATAAATAAATCACTTGTACAGAAATGCACCTTAATTTCAGTACTTTGTTAAAATCCTTGTAACGTATCTATCGAGGTGTCAAAATACATACATCATATTCATGTCAAATCAGTTTTTTACCTTTACAAAATTACTACCTTTAAAAATTACTTCTGTGTTTATCACATGACAAGAATTTATCCAAATAAAAAGATGTGAATTCAGCTTTTTTATGTGTTAATATCAAGTTTTTTGTGTTCTGTTCTGTCCTCTTTCCGCCTTGATAGAAAAGAAGACTGTAGTCAGCACAGTTTTGCTGAGGTACTTTATAATAACTATGATCCTCACACTACAACCAAGGTTTTTCATTATGATTCTGATTGATTACCAAAACAAAGCCAAAATGAACTAAAATTGCTCATCTATCATAAGAGTAGTGACACGATAGTAAAGTATTACTATAACACTCAATATTGCACATGAGAAGTGAGTTTCATGTTATACATACTTAACAGGAATATTATAGCAACATTATAGGCCAGGCAAAGTTTATTGAGATAGCGCATTTCAAACATTCTGGTCATACACAGTTCTTTACATAAGAGACAACATAACTGTTTATAATATAATATATAAAAACATAAAGTGAGATCATCTTCGTGTGGTTGATTTTCCATGTGTGACGCTCCGTTTCGGCCACTAGAGGTCGCCTGTCACGTTTTGGCGTCGCCGGCGTCGCTCGAGCTCGACGTCACTGTGCGGAAGCGTCAACATGGAGGAGAGCAGAGGAGCTTCCACGAATTCACTTCTGAAAGATGGTAAAAACTCAACACCGACTTTGATTTGTCCGCCTTTACGCGCAGCAGCGGTGGTTTTTGATATCCCTCTCAGGCTTTCTTCGGTATCCAAGAGAGATGTGATGAATTTGAAGCCGGTGCAGCAGCTTTGTTCAGTTGACATTTGACCGTTTACGCAGAAACTCTTCACTGAACTACAAATACGCCTCCGAATAAACCCCCAAAAAACAGGGATATGCTTATCAGTGTATTTTAGTCGCTGCAAATACTTTCCTTCCTTTCTCGGGAAGTAATTTCCAAATAAATGTAAATGTACAGCGGCACGACATAGACCTTTTAATGGCTTTCACATTAAAATGCAGCCGGACTGAAGCTAACTAAGCTAAACTACAATCAATGAGAAATGTGTAGCAGGACGACAGAGGCCATTAAAAAAGTGCAGAAATCCTTTTTTGTTGCCTGTTTTTACTAGAGAGTGACCCTGTCCAAGCATAAAAGCCACAGTAATAGTATAGTTTTGTGAATAAAACTATATCACTCAGCGTATGTACTTGATGCTGATGCTGCAGGGCACATTACAGTAATCATAATCTTTACATGCTTTCTTGTTTGTTTTAGTCTTTCTCCCTTTCTGCCTTTACTTCTTCTTTAACTCTAAAATACACAAAATAGAGAGATGGAGATGTGAAGAAGGGGAATCAACAACTAGAAAGTCCAAGAGAAGCTGTCAGGTTCTTCTTTTCTGTCTTTTCTTGGTTTTCTTTCCTTCCTTTCGCACACGGTCATTTGTCATATCAACTCAGCCTTTACAGTCTCTGTTTAATGTGATGTTTGTGTTTTCCAGTGTAGAACTTGATGTATGCATGTGATGCCATGTGAAGTCTATTTATGTGACATCACTTGTTGCTTTTCCAATTAAAAACAATAAAAACATGAACCGTGCCGGCATCAACGTACAGGAGGTTTTGAACTCTGGCTAGAATTTTCTTTTTTTTCTTCTTTCTTTTTAATCTGCATGTGGCACTTTAAGTGAAGTCAATACTCGGTGATCTCTTTTGTTGGCAGAGTGCTACACCGACTTCCTGAACGAGGACTTTGACGTGAAGACGTACACGGCTCAGGCGATCCACCATGCTGTCATCGCTGAGCAGCTGGCCAAGCTGGCGCAGGGCATCAGTCAGCTGGACAAGGAGCTGCACAGCCAGGTAGCAATGCAGCGTGCACATTTGGCTTTGACGCAAATCAGGGTTGGGAAGAAAAAAAAAGAAAAAACAAAGCTCCACATTAAAATCCTGGTCTGAATGATTGTGCTGGTTTGGGAGCCTTTCTCCTGTCATTTGCTTGAATTGAACTCCCCTGACTTGATCAATTTTTAAACTTTAATTTGACACTGCTACATGTAGGAAATGTTTTTTTTTAGGTGTGTGTTGTCTCTGACACTTCAGCTTGCTGATGTGTGGAAATGAATGCCCACAGTTGATACTATTGTTAGTTAATATAAATACAATATCATATCAATGCTGGCTGTAGTACCTGCTCTTAAAGCAAAGCAGCCACACAGAATCTGTTGGGCCACGTAAAATGTTTGGAATACAGATACACATTTAGGACTGCACACTCATGGCAAACTATTTCATTTAAATTTTCCACATGGTATTGAGAAAATCATTTTTACCATTGTCAGCTAAGATCGATACTCTTAATTATAATAAAATGTTGAAATATTGTACATATTGCAGTGTCCAATCATGAATTGTGGAGGTTCATATTACAAATGCACTTGAAAAACTTTTGCAGAAACATTTGGTGGCCTCACACATGTTCACTGAATTGTCTGTGGATATTTTTTTTTGTTGTTGTTGTTGTTTTCAGTTTTAGTAAGTCATCTTTATCAGGAATCAACCAAACTGAGTGTGAGTTTGAGATATCAGGGCTTCACTAACCTTAATGTTGCCTACGTGCCCCCACTGGGCTGCTGCGGTATCTACCGTTTTCCGATGAAGGATTATCCCCCGTGCAAATACCTCCTCATGCGTTTCTCCTGCATCTGTCCTGTGTTAGTGCTGCAAACACAGAAGCCCATCTCCCTTTATTTAAGTTGCACTCTTTTTGTCAGGTGGTGGCCCGACATGAGGACCTACTGGCTCAGGCAACTGGAATCGAATCTCTTGAAGGTAAATCATCACATATAAATTCACTACTTTGACTTGAACAATGAGGTATTTATGTGTGTGTTTTTCTGAAATTTTTTTGAGCTCCTAAAAATAAGTCAAGGTTGGGATAAGAGGTTTTTGTAGCTTGTTGTTGCAATTCCTGAGTTTCACCACAAGAGGGTGGCATTGTCTTTTTGTTGAAGTGCACCACTGAGAACCAGGCAGTTCTCAGAGCCAAAATCGTCTGAAAGGGATCCAGGTGTTTTGTGTGTCTTAGTAAGTTTAGAGTTTATTTTATTTTTTCTACTTTTTTTTTTCAGGGGTTCTTCAGATGATGCAGACGAGGATCAGTGCCCTGCAGGGAGCTGTTGACCGGTAAATGTTTTTTGATTTGTTTGATTATTTTTTCTATATACGAGGGAAACACTGACTGAGCATGCATGCTTTTGACATGGATCCTAAAAAAATCCTTGAAATGTTGTTGACTAGAGTGAAATAAAATAAGGTTTTTGAAAATGAATAAATGGTCTTGACATGACTTGATTTGTAAAATTAAAATACAACAGCCAAATATGCCATTATGCCTCAGTTCTCTGGACCGCTTGGGCGTAGTGCACCTGACATTTTTGCTGGTACATAAATTAACACTAACATGTTTTGGATGGATTAAGGTGTTTGAAAGCTGTATTTGGTGCATAGGATGGGACACTTACACACTCCCCCTTGTTATCTGAAAGTTGACTTTAAATATTGGGGTTTCTTTTTCATAAAGTCCCAACTTCTCTGTCCTTAATAAATCACTCAGACAATGTATTATTTTTTTTTATCTTGCACAGGATAAGGACCAAGATTGTCGACCCGTACAATAAAATTGTAGCCAGGACGACCCAGCTTGCCAGGTTACAGGTGAGACACGTCGTGATTATGTCCTTATATTACATTTTTCTGTTACTTTTTTTCCTTTGTTTTGTTTTTCTTAATTATTTATTAGTGAATTGTGGATCGTCATTGTTTTGTAGCAAATTTGCAGAGTCAGTTTCTCAGCTTATGTAATCAGAATAAAAGCAGAAAGGTACTTTTCGACATGAGCATTACTTCAGATTCAGTCTGATGCTATCCAAAAACCCACGGAGCAGTAGAAGGTGTGTAGGAGAGGAGGGTCAGTATGTGCCCGTGTGCAGGCAAGACGTTTTGTTGTGCGTGGAGCTCCAAGCTGCCGTGCACAACCACGCACGTGCGCTGCAGTGGGAACAGTGGTTTGCAGTTCTTCTGTTTGTGCAGCCGAGGAGAATAGTGATTAAATATTGATGAAATACAGGCTGTAAAAAGGTCAGCGTGTTTCGGAGGTCTCTCTCCTGGGCTGATCGCTCTGTGTTGCTCTGGTTTTTGTGTATGTGCGCGCGTGTGTGTGTGTGTGTGTGTGAGTGTGATATCCCTCTCAGTCCCTCAGTATGAGCTGGATGTGAGTCAAACAGCTGCTGATCACAGTCACTATGCTGCACAATGCCAGGGGAACGCAAGGTCCCGGTTTGTCTTTTTTTCCCTCCGTCAACAACACAATAACCTCCTTTCTGTCTGCCTCAGATAAAACGCAGACATACGAGCAGAAATATCTATACACACACAACACAATCACACACGCTCAAGAAAAGACCGAGGCAAACACAGGCTTTCTTACAAGCATGCATGTGAGAACAACCTGGTATGCAGAGACAAATTATGATACACTTTTCCAGACGAGGGGTAAATACATGGGTAACTACACCTCATATCTTTCCGAAAGATGTTTTGGTTGTTCACACACACACGCTGTCAGTATGACGGAGGAAGGGCAGGCCTTCAGCTCCCAGCTGCACCCCTCCTCTTCCTCTTCCTCCTCCTCCTCCTCCTCTAGGCCCATAACATTATAATGACCTCTTTCTGTCCTTCAGGCTCTGAGACCACGCTGTGCTTTTGTTTCTTTCTTTGTCAATTTCCCTCCCTGTCCCTATAAAATTTGATTTTATAAGCGGTCCCCAGTTTTAATTTCACCCCATCCTCTTGCTGTTTTTTTTTTCTTCTTGCTTTTAACCTTTGAAGTCAGTCGTGTCTGTGTTGTTTTTCATCTGTTAAACAAACCCTAACTCCCATCAGAGTTTTTTTTTTTCTTTAGCACTGATTGATCTAAATAAATCATAGGCTACTTCATCAGTACAATAATACCTGACTGTGTGTTCTTTATTGTGAATGTAGGTGTGCCAGTGATGCCTTCAGGTACCCATAATCACAGTAAACAAGTCCTTAATGAGTTTGTCTTTTTGTCTCAGCACGTTTTGTTTGAATATTTTTCCCTCCAGGTGAATACATACAGTATAAAACATAAAAAAAACAGGAGTAGCTCCATGGTTACTATATGAGTTGGCATAGCAACTATAAAGCACAATAATCTGCCGAGCTGGGCTTGGAAAGCAACGTTGAAACCATTGGCAGGCAAATGTTCTCGACCAATCAGATTTCTTGGCTCAAAGTACATGCTGTTAAATAATCATTTGAGTACATCTTGCGGACATTTGGTTTGTGTCTCTGAAACTTTGTTGTATCTCTGACTTTTTGTGTTTCATGGGTTTGAGAGGAAATCTGTTCTCAGTTATGAACCGACTGGCTGCAGGTCTGCTCTCTGATCAGCCTAATCTCCCAGATTTCAGTACCTCTGTTGAAAGTGTGAATCCTCCTGCAGGGGGTTCAGTTTGTGTCCCTGTCTGTCCGTCCATTTGTGCATCCGTTTATTCATCCATCAGTCCATCAGTTAGTGGGATAACTCAAAAAGTACTGGACAGATTTTCGTGAAACTTTGTGAGCAGGTTGGTCATGGGCCAGCGAAAAAGTGATAAACTTTTCGGGACAGTCAGCCTCAAGGCGGTGGGCAGTGGGCGGGGCTTAGTACAAACAAGGCTGTAGTTCCCAGAAGCGTCCACATAAAGGCACCTCGGACCAACTTTGAACGCTGATTGGCCAAAACGAGGAGTGACCTACAGCAACAGGGTTGCCTAAAACGGGATGACTTTGCACAAGCCAATATTATATTTGACTAAAACTAAGGTATAAATTAAAACTAAGTGTGAAACAATCATTTTGGTTAAGTGAAATAAAAATAAGTAAGTAAATTAAAAAAATAATAATTGGACTTCAGAAAGAAATGAAAAGTAGGCCTAACTGAAACATTATTGTAGTACTTAGAAATCTAACTAAAATAAAATAAAAAATATCCACAAAATGCCTTTAGTTTTAGTCTTTTTGGTCAAATGTGTCAACAAAACAAGCATGAGGAGGCGTTGGTGCTGACTGGGACATTGACATGACTGGGATTCAGCTTCCTTCACAAAGTGTTGGGTTTGGATTGGAATACCTATTCTGAAATCTTGCCCCTGACAAACACCCTCCTATATGATAGTAATTAAAACAAACAAACAAACAAAAAAACAAAACAAAAAGTAATACTGAAACATTTCAAACAGTAAAAACTAAACTGAAACGAGCAAACCCACTCTGGAAGATAACTGAAACTTAACTGAATTGAGGGGGAAAAAAAAAAACTCATGAAAAATGCAAAATAATTATAACTCTGGCACAGACAAGGCCATAACCTCCAGGTGCAACCATGACAGAGGTCTGTACTGTATTGAGTACCTTTCTCTTTAACAATCTGATTGTTTATTGATTCCTGATTGATAGATTGATTTTTTGCAGTGCTCGTTACCACCAGAAGGTCAGAGGTTAGGCTCAGCTACAAGACAGCAGCCATCGAGCTGGTAGCGATCCAGTGTCTTGCTCAAGGGCACCTTGGCAGGGCTTAATGCTTGTTGTCAGGGTGGGCACTGTGACTGAAGGATGGTCTTTCCCGCTCACCACACCACCCTGCTCCCTCCTCTCCTCCTCCCTCCAGGTGGCCTGTGACCTGCTGCGGAGGATCATTCGTATCCTGTACCTGAGCAAGAGGCTGCAGGGTCAGCTTCAGGGGGGCAGCAGGGAGATCACCAAGGCCGCCCAGAGCCTCAACGAACTCGGTAAGGATCTGCCTCTTTGTTTTTATGCTGTGCTGGGAGGGTTTGTGGACTCCAGGCAGGGGGTCTGGCCTGTTATCTAATGTAGCTGGAGCAGCGGCGCGCTTCCCTAGAGTCCACAGGCTAATAAAAACAGAAGATCAGACAACAGCTTCTATGACGGCTCGACTGTTTATCCTTAAATCAGAGGATGGGGACAGATGTGTCAGCTTTAGGGTTCATCGCAGGCTGCTAGGGGGACGTCTGGCCAAGTTGACGCTATCCAGAGCTTACATGGTTTGGCGTTAAGGGATTGTTGATTGTTGAGCGTCCTCCTAGTTACAAGGATGCATGTTCATGTGGTGGTCATCCTGCACTGATCGTTGCATAAGTGACTGTCTCTTATTTGGTGTGGTGTTTGTTGCTTTATATTTTTATGTCATATTTTTAGCGGTTATATGTGGAACAACTCGTCCAGTGGGGAAAAACACAGTTGAATCTCAAACTTGAAGAATCCACCAACTTTAATAGCAGGTTTAGGTTGTGCAGTGTGCATTACGTTTCCCAGCAACACAGTAACATTTTAATTACAATGTTTTAATTTTCGGTGATTAGATTACAGTTACTTCTCTAATAAAAAATGTGTTACTTCCATTACTTAAGCAATAGTTTTTGTAAACAGACTCTATATATACATGTACAGAGTCTATAGCGAGGGCTAAGATATTGATATTAGAAACACGCTGGTTTCTGTTTCGTTGTAGTCTTGAGTGGTTTTATGAGGGTAAACAGTCCATGTGGGGAGCAAAGGAAGTTGAACACACATTGTCTGAAATTACAATACCGACAGAAAGTATTGATGTATGGAGATGTGTGGTGTGTGTGATGTGTGGAGAAACGTTCAACTCTTGTAATAAAAGAAATGGAAACTGAAGCGGTTTTCGACTTGTTTTGGACTGCATTTGAAAACCCTAAAAAATTGGACATCACAATCCAGAGGCAAAGACAGCGCTGTCAGAGATAGCCTCGTAGCTGATGGGTTCTGAGATTGTTCGAGCGCAGGACTTCATTGGACTTATAGCATATTTAACGCGTCAAAAATCACATCAAATAAGTGATCAAAATCTCTCTTGCCTGCTTGTGTTCAAATTGTCCAGTGCAGCGGGTCGGATTAATGAACTGCTGAGGAGAGAGCGGTGATAGAAGTGGGCAGATAGTCAGGGAGATCATTCAGAAGCCAGGAAAATCCTCTGTCTCCCCCAATCAAGTTGTTCATTTTTAAAAGATATGGATTCCCAGCAGGGAGAATATAATTTATGAGCTGAGGTGAGTTTGGTGGATGTTTGTCCTGACCCTGTAACGAGCAGTTTCATATTTGTACATTTAGTATTTTTTCTTTTTTCTTGCTACTTCTCATAATGTAATTTTGTGAATTTGCAACTGACCCAGTTTCCCCTCGGGTATCAATAAAGTACTTCTGATTATGATTCTGATTAAACAGCCTGTAATCCATACAGTAAAACACTGATGAAGACAGAAACTACTCGTCACTTTGGATTATGTAATTTAATAAACTGAATTTGCTTCCAGTCGTGACTGACACTGCTGTGACTGTAGCTGTAATAGTCTTTTTAATATTTATCACTTAGGATATTCAACCAGAAAACCTCAAGACAATTTTAGTTTTTAGAGAGAATAATTAATTAAGTACTGTGAGTAAGTAAAAAATTATGAGTAACTTTACTAAATTACTTTTTGTGCAGCTTACCCACGCTGATGAGGATTAGTAGTTTCACCGCTGCACACTGCTTCTCTGGCTTTGCATCTTAAAAATGTTTTCATCTGCACCACTGCACAGTAAATGTTGGAAACAAGTGTAAAAGCACTGGAGCACAAAGCATGCCCTCACAGTGTGCAGACCCATATGTTAACAATTAATCGCAGGGTCAGCGCATTACGGCACAGTGCATGTTTAATTTCCTGATGAAAGGAAATAATAAACATAATGGAAGTGTATTCATATGTTGACTCAATTGTTCACCTAAAAGCAAAACTGCAATTTACATAGCATCAAATCAGATTACGTAAAGGGACAGTCCACCCTGAATAAAAATCATCTGTCATGTACTCGTCCACATGTCAATCAAAGCATTTTGTTTTCTCCAAAGTCTTTTCCAAACTGTCAAACTTAAATAGGCCATCTTTTTACAGCTCCACGGAATGCTAAAAATATCCTCACAGTTTTCCAAACAGGTCGTGCAGCATCATCCAAGTGTCTTGTCATTAAATAATTAAATGCTGTTGGTACCTTGACAATCAAAACAAAATAAAATATACACATTTGGTTCAAGAGCAAATTGTCTCTGTGGACCAGTTGTACTGTTGGTCCAAAAGTCAAATATTGACCTCATTATCTCCTGTATTTTCATGTCAGATAGTGGATTTTTGGGCATATACATCACATATAAACCTCAAATCAAATAACTTTTCCTTCATTGTCCTTCTTTTCCCACCCATTTGGTCGGTCCATAGCACTGTTTCCTCCCCTCCACCCCTCTTTCCCTGTTGTTTTTTATATCACATTAAATGAAACAAACAAATAAATTAGCGAATGAAGTGCAGTAGAGCTAATATCCCTGGTCCAGAATCAGTAGCAAAAAGCACAACCAGAAGTCAGCGCGGCCTTGTACCAACCAGCTGCATGCCAAATCACAAGGCCCTCTTTGAGGCAACTGCAAAAAAAGAGAGGAGTGGGTGTGGCTTGGGAGGATGTGGGCGTGGCTTCAACTAAGTGAGAATTTAACAAAAATGTTCCTTAGAAATCACTTATAATTTTTTCCAGATTACATTTTATTTCATGTTTTCAGTTTTATTTTTTTTTATTTGTGTTTTGCGGTTTTAGCACATTTTGTTATTGTTAATATTCAGTAATGTTATTATTAATATTTAGAATATAATGAATATGTGCTTCAGTAGTTATAAAATTGCTGATGTGGTTACACTGCTGAGTTTTTGTTGAAGTGATGAGCTCTTCTTGCTAGTGCACTGCTTCTGTGTGTGTGTGTGTGTGTGTGTGTGCGTGTGTGTGTGTGAGAGAGAGTGGCTGAGCCCTGCCCTCAGTGAAACACAGACAGCGGTCAGAGGAAAGAAACTGCAGCAGTGTGCACGTAAATGACCACAAACAAACATGTTCTGTTCATTCGGCTAAGGCGCTGTGAAAAAGTTGCATCCACATTTTCGCAAATTCTGCGATATTCTGCATTTTACAGTCGGTTCCTTAGTTGTTTTCAAATTCTGCAATTCTGTCCATGTTTTCTGCGTCATGGGAAATCATAGGGCTCCACTTAGCCCCTGGCCAAAGTTTTGTGACGATGTTTGAATCTGTGTTGAGCCCTTTTGTGCTATGCCATGCCCCCTTTTTGCGAAAATCTTTGTCCTTGGCATAAAACCAACCCTCCCATCATATTTGGTGTAAATACGAGCATCCATCTGAAAGTTACGCCTGCGTGTGACAAACGAACCGATGAACGCATGCACACATTGATTTCATAATCCCCATCTTCTGATGTCATTGGGTGGGGGTCAGTGACTTTTAATATATTACATACATTATATTGAAAGTGTATCATGACCTCCTTACATCATGACGTTGTTACCCTCAGGTGATACCCATATCATCTACCACCATCGGTGAATACATATCAATATAAAACAACCTATTTGGTGTGTACGACAATGACGGGAGACTTTTGGAGGACTGTGTGACCTTCTGTTTTCAGCACATGGAAAGTGATATTGATGCGTGCCTGCCACCGCCAACAGCTATCTATCTGCCTACTACCCTTGGTTATCACGAGGCAATGAGCGTGACAGAGCAGGTTCGCAAGGACAAGTGTTTTCAGCAGCCTGTGCCCGCTAGTCCATGACCGCCTCTCATAACACATACACACACACACACACATACACACACAATGTAGAGTGTTGCGGAAAGTGTGTGTTGTGGTATACAAAGCAACCACCTTCCTCCCAACACACACACACACACCACACACAAATTCCTTTGGCTGCTAAGAGCCTCTGAATGGGGTCAGAGTGCTCAGTGTTCGCCAGCACAGCGGCAGCCTCTTATAGGTGATACGATGTTGGCTTCAGATCCCTGCCGTGCCTGTAGGTGTTTAGTTTTTTGTTTTTTTTCCCCAACAATCCCAACAATTTGACTCGAGGGTGCTGCTGTCTTGCATTTTGTTATCTCTGTGGTTTCACACAGTGAGGTCCTGGGATGTCCCATTTGTACATTAAATCATTACCAGCAACAATAATTACCTTTGGTGCTGGTTCCTGTGACAAAATCTAACCAATTGGGTGTCCGTATCCTAGTTTATATCTGTCTCCGGCTTTGACATGAAATGCTTGAGAATCCTGCTCCAGTGCATTAGTCAAACCAACCAGTTTACCGTGTCTGTGCAAATACCAGCTGTTGTTATGAAATCCCAAACTGTAGGATTAAATAAATAAACAAACACAGCTGCACCAGGCATTTTTTATGTAGTTACACCTGCCTTATCAACCTAGATCACAAAGTGATGCTGCGATAGAGAACAGTTTCCCAGCACCTGTAATTGAAATGCTGTAGAATTGCCTTTTTTTTTTGTTCAATTTAAATTTTGCAGAGGAAATGACAAGTAAAGAGTAAAACGCCTCCTTGTTTTCTTCACAGAGAGCTAGTCTCACCCTCTCTTCTCTCTTTGGTTTCTTTGTTTTGTTTTGTTTTGTTTTGTTTTTTTATAACGCTTCACAGACCAACATGATGGTGCTGTGTGCAGTTCGCTGCCATCACGGGAAATAATTTCTGGCTATTGGAGTTCAAAATTTTCAAACAATGACCTCTTTATACCATTGTGCACACTGATTGCATGCAAAATGTGGAGATGTTAGCAAGCAATGACTTCATTTTAGTTCGTGCCTCGTTTGTAGGCAGCACCATTGAAAATTCTTGTCTTGTTGGGGAAGAAATATAATTACTTTTGTACATAACATATATGATGAGTACACACACTGGTTACTGCAGCTATTTTGCTCTTTTAATGCATTAAATATGATCCTCTGCCCTCCCTTCTATCTCTGTTGTAGCAGAGCCCATATTTACATAACTCACTCTTTAATGCACCATGAACGCCATTGTTTTTGCCCTGTGTATTTCAGTAGGTAGAGCAAGGCATTAACACTACTTGGGTTAGTGGTTCCCTTCCCTGTGTCGCTCATCAGGTAGAATGATACCATGTGACTTATTGACGTTTAATAAGCAAGAAACTAATTCAAGAGGCTCAGGAGTATTGTCCAGGCACTATGGCTCATCATTTTCGTTTGGTGTAGCTTAAATGTAAGAACTGTTGTTGCATTCCTTTTTTTTGTTCTGGATGAGATTATACTAGGTGTATATGTAAAAAAAAAAAAAAAAAAAAAGTTTACAATGCAAATTTGACAAGAGCTAAGTTCATTTGCTTTCCTTGATCATATAATTATGCAAAAAAAAAGAGAAAAAAGCATTTATTATCTATTATCTCTGATTTACACTCGACCTGTTCTCACTGACATGTTTCATATATAGCTGAGATTGTTATTCACAGCACCTTATAGCATGTGATAATGAGTGGGCAGGTTGCGATTCAGTGTCACATGGATGTTGATAAACACACTGGCTGCTGTGTGGATCAAACCTGTGACTCTTTTGTTCTGGGTGAGACTCTAACCGCTTGAATTTCCCCTTCCTTGAAAAGTTTCTGCACTGCTATTAAAATAGCACAAGGGATATTTCTGGTGTTGCATATTTTTAATCTTTCCTTTTGAGCTATGCAATTTCACTGAAAAGAAAAAAAGGTATCTCTATTTTTATCTATGTCATTCCCTACTGTATTTGTCTGGCAACAAATGCAAACAAGTTCTTTGTCCTGGAAAATGAGCATTAAACACTAATGTGAAGACTTTAGTGTCACCGCTGTATTTAAAAGTTTAGGCTAGGTCGTCAGTCCCTCGTTTCTTCAGCTCAGGGCCAGACAGATGGAGATGACCTCCCTGAGGTAAGCAAAGGGAAAACTAAATTCCAAGTCAATTTTCAGCTTCACTGGACAGATGTGCTCTGTCTCTGTACCCAATTCCACAAGGGGAGCCGGGGAACAGAAGGATACTGACACATATTGTGCCTTTAGTTATTTATTACAAAAGGTGACGAACACTATCAAGGTATTCTATGACTGTACAGCATTATAGACATTTGTCTCATATTGCGCTAACCAAAGAACGACATGCACTGCAGTTTAGATACAGATTTGTTACTAAATTGTCCTTGACACCACTCCACAATATCCACAATAAATAGCAATAAATTATCCCTCTTCATGTGGCTATGACACCTATTTCAACATTACATTTTTTTTTTGCATCAGGGAAATAATTAATGTAGAAAAAGGCTCAACCCATGGCTGTGAAGTGGTCCTTGAACTTCTACACAGGTAGCTGCTGGTAGTTTCCCTTTTTACATGTGATGTTTATATTAAATAATCTCCTCATTTCTATCTTGTAACTCCTCTGCTTTAGTGTGAAAGGTCTCCTTTTCTGTGACCATTTGAATTTTCATTCAGCAAGCTGCCCCAAGAGTGTCAGTATCCATTATGTACTCCATCTGTAAGAGAGTCCACCTCTATTAGCACCTCCGGTGTTGTAAAGTATTTCCCCATCGTCATCTGTCATTCCATGTTTTGTTTTTCCCAAATACCAGCCAGTTAGGTATTTGTAAAGTATCCTTAAACAATATTCTAGATCCACCAAGAAACACCTGTTATTTTATCAACACACTTTAGAGTTCAATTCCTTCAAGAGACTCTGTAGTTTCACCTTTGTGAGTATTACCAGTTCTCTGGTTTTATTCTACAAATTTCAGGAAATGCTGTCATTCCACATCTTGCGAGGAGAGACACTTTTGTCTTGCCTCTGTGTCTTCAAAAGTGACCTTCTTATTCCTCCTGGGGTCAATCCATGAGTTGTGGATAACCACGTTGTTTGGTGTCGGCTCAGCCTCCACTACGGAAACCACCCTCTTCTTCATCTTGCTCTTCAAAACCTTTTGGAACTTCTGCCGGGTGAAGGCGTAAAGGAGCGGGTGGAAGATAGTCGTCCCGTAGGCCATCACCAGGAAGCCCAGGCGAAGGCGGACGGTGAAATCACTGGGCCCAGTGCTGAGGATGACCGTGTTGAGCACAGTTATGGGTGTCCAGCAAAGCAGGAACGTGGAGATGATAAGAAGAGACATTCTAAAGACTCGTTTCTGCCTTTCCCGTCTCTCCCGGTGACGCTTTACCGCTCTTCTTAGTGCGATGATGACGGACACTGACGCCCGCATGCCCAAAGGTGCATTCCCACCTCCACGGACGCCTGTGCTGCTCTGTGAGCCGTCAGTCGACTCTGCCTGTGTGGCAGTGGTCAAAGAGATATTTTTTTTACTGCGTTGCTTCTTTTTGGGTAGGTTGTGCTGGAATCGTGTACCAATGCGGATATTAAGAGCCTGAAGGATCTTGTAGTAGGTCACTAG
The DNA here is from genome assembly GCF_902150065.1 of Myripristis murdjan. Taxonomy (NCBI): domain Eukaryota; kingdom Metazoa; phylum Chordata; class Actinopteri; order Holocentriformes; family Holocentridae; genus Myripristis; species Myripristis murdjan. The sequence continues at coordinate 19,401,904 of NC_044002.1, read as the reverse complement.
CATTACCATAGCTGTGAAGAAGAATATGGGAATCTGGGCTAGAAGGTGATAGTACAAACCCAGTTCTGTGTAATACTCATTGGTATGAGCCACTGTGACCACTGCAGTCTGGTTCGCCAGGTCAGATCCAGGATGGATGAAGAAGCCCACTTCCATAAAGGGGACTAGGAAGCTGAGGAAGGACAGAGCCCAGATGGACCCTAGCAGAGCCACAGCACGGCCCATAGTCAGCACGCGGTTGGCTGGCCGTACTGAGATGTCATAGCGGTCCAGGGTGATGGCTAGCACATTGGCGGCAGTGGCCACACTAGCGAAGGAGACACAGGCCTCATGGAAACAGCAAACCATGGCTGTGTCCGCCTCCAGGGGAAGTAGCACCACCACGGCCGTCAGCGGGATGCAGCATATACACACCTGGAAACAGACCAACAATTTATGCCACATACCTTCATACCAGATGAAACTGCAACACATGCTTTGGTTATCTGTTTACAGGCAGGAAACCATCAGCTAAATTTAGCAACTGCTAATACTAAAAAAATGGATGAATATTTTATTTTAATATCTTGTGGCATTGTTGAGATAGTACAGAATCCTTGGTCAAATTCTTGGTTGTCATGGTACTGTCATGACAGCATCTACATTTCACTTTCACAGTGCTAAAAAGTAATAATTTATTATAGCATAACCATTATTTGAACCACTTTGGGTGATGCAACTGTTAAGAAATCTGGGAGTGTTGCCATGGCAGACTGCAGTATATGTTGGCATTTGCATTGATACTCACTTATCATTGAAATTTAGTCAGCTTGAAGCTAGCTGTGCCTGTTGGCGGAATGCTGGCAATTCTTACCTGCCATGTTTTTTTTTGGGGGTGGCTGAACCCTCAGTTCATAAATGTCTCAAATACATAGTGACAAATCCCTGGTGCCAAACAGTAGCAGACTCAAATTCATATTGCATGTCAAGACTCACCAACACATCCACTACATGCAGGTTCATCGTGACGATGTTGGAGACAGAGCTGATGAGGTTCTGTTTCATACAGTAGAGGACCAGCACTGTCAGGTTGGAGCTTAGGCCCAAAACAATCTCCAGCAGCAGGAAACCTGTCAGAGAGACCTAAAGACAAATGGACAGTTGTGTGAGCTGTGGTTTTTAGTGTCACACTCAATTTTTTAGTTGCAATTATCGATTCCAAGGTGTGACAAGATGTGACAAGATTTTACATCACTGTAGAGTGGAGTGAGTTCAGGGTAGTTTTTGTCACAATGAAAGGTTTTGGTTCAGTCTTTTTTCTCAGCTGAAGTCACACTTGGGCTTGGGTTTTATGTTTTGCCATGGGCGAAACATAAAACGAATTTGAGTATCTGACATTTAATTTCCAGTCTATGACTGAAGTAGAAATCGCCTAGTTTCCTAAACTCATTTTTTGACTCTTGATGTTATATCTGTGTCTTGATGGTCATCTTGTCAGATCATAATGCCGTAACAAGTTGCCATATCTTGGCCGAAGGAGAAGCCACATTACAAGTTTGACCCCCGACTAATCAGCACACTCTGTCTTTGTTAATTTAGCTCACTGTGGGCATTGCAAGGGGCTAGGAAGTTAACTGTGTGACAGTCAAGTACACATGTCATCGGAGTTGTCACAAGCTGAAAAAATACTGGTAGGCTTTATGTCACAGTGGAAAAATTGCATCAAAACTGAGCTGAATTTGCGTAGTTACTGTTACATTTTATGTTTCTGGGTATTACAACCATGCAAATCTCACGTTAGTACTTTGATGCCCCTTGAAAGACAATTGAGACGTGTTTGCAAGGACATAGACGTACCTGGAAGCTGATGGGGTAGATAGCGTCGGAGGTGCTCATGTCGAGATCGTAGGGTTCAGCAGTGTCGAGGACTGTCATGTTGCTCATGGTGGCTGCTGAGATCAGCACAGGGAAGGTGTGCATTATCTTGCTGGGAGGAAGAGGCCTGGAGAGCCAATTGCACAGAAAAAGCCAGAGAAGTTGTTAAAAGTCAATCTTGACATGTCTAATGTTATCAGGTTATTCTCCACCAAATTGCCACCAGCTAGCAGTGCCCTTTAGGTTCGATGAAGAATGCTAACAATCTTGCCAGCCACGTGTTGAAAGGTTGTCTCCATAATAGGGAAAAGTGACAATTTTGGAAGAAACATGAATAAATATTCAAATGTCATGGTATGCCTTTCCTGCACTAAATCTTGGATGTTATAATGATCCAAGAGCTGTCACGTGTTTAAGGACAAAAGAAGTAGGAAAAGTACATATATTATTTGGGTGGATGACTGCTTTTACTCTTTCAACTTTTAAGTATAATGCTGTTAAATAAGTGAAACGGGTCTGGAAATTGCACTTCATAATGTCACTCCGATCTGATTAGAATTATTTCAAAGAGATTACAGTTTAAGTTTGTCCCCCTGTGTTCATTAAGTTTAGTCATCAAGGCCAAAATGCAAAGTCCTTTGTTCTCAGCGCTGAAACTGCTTTTGACTTAAATTAGCAATGCCATAGGGCTTTGCCTAATTGCATTCTGAAGTTGACAGTTTTTGACTGCTGCTATGTTTATATCTTAAGTGGCATTGCCCTCAAGTAATGATTTTTTTTCCATGGATGATAATTGATACCATGGCTATAAACGCCCTTGACTGCACATTGACTTATGCCACATAAAAAACTGAAGTTAATTTTTTTTCCCAACTTAAATCTGCACTGAGACTGTTTATCAAAATTAAAAAAGTCAGAAATGTATGTGAAGTTATTATGGTTGAATAACTGCAAAATCCACTTTATGGAGGTCATACCCTTGTTTAGATGTGATAAATAATTTAATTGGCAAACATTTTATATAGTACAATGCATTTATTAATTTTAGCTTGGATTGTAGTTGGGAGAGGCCGTACTTATATAAATTGCTCTATATTTCCTCTACTTGGCACAAAATCTGATCTTAGGTTCATCAGTGCATGCCAGTGTGATTATAAGTGTATAAGAGAGGATCTAATTCAGAAAGCTGAAGCATAATGTAGGAAACATGTCTTACTTAGGGACAGTGTACAAAGGAAAGGAAAGGGAAGTTTTGGTACTATCGTTTCTATTCGTTATATGAAAACATTAAGGGTTGTATTTGAGGGCAGATACTGATTTTAAGTCTTACAGTGGTTACTGGATCTGGGGACAAAATCACCGGAAAGGACACCCTTTGTATATTCACGTGGTGTGGAGCTATAATTTGTCTTTGTTGGAAACCTGAGCAATGCAGGAACGTAACTGTGCATCAAGCCGCGTGACTGAAGAGGTTATTCCTCGGGAAAGAGCAAAGTTAACAACCAGTCTAGCAGATTTCATACGACTGTAACAAAACAGCACTTAGACCAAGTGAAATCATAAATAAGAAGAGGATTTCTGTGATGACAGACATGGTCCACTCGCATTGTAAGTTAGTTTAGCAAATAACAGCGACAGATGCACCAGTACCACTTTTTCACTTCAGATTCTGAGTGTTAAATTATGGGCTCCAGGGAACTGATTCAATCCATTACCTTTAGACAGTTTGTTATTAAGACAAAAATGATTGAGACATAATTCATAGTTCTCCATGAGAGTAATAACATTCCTCTGTATGTGTGTGTGTGTGTGTGTGTGTTGGAAAAACAAAAAATCAAGTGACTTTCCATTGATTTTAAGACATAATACAGGGGCACTTGATATTCTGGTATCAATACCTGTATCTAAATATTGGTCCAACAGCAGACACAGAGCTCAGCACATTCCATGTGTCTGTCAGATACTAGGCCAGGGTTATTGACGTTGTGTTGCGAGGCCTATTGATATCAGTTCACAGTTTGTGTAGGAGCCTGTTTATGCTATAAGTATTTTTAGAGCAGTATATTTGGACTCTTTAGCTTGCTTGGGCAGCGGGAGAACATCATAATTCGGGCTGTGGTTGTGTTGAGTTTCTGCAGTGAGACTTTTGAAAATGCGATTACAGTGTGCTTCGGTACGTGTGAATACATACTATAATACTGTTAATCTCAACCTGCTGCAGTGAATGATGTTAAAATGCAGTCTCAAACGATGCCCATATTAAGGTCATGTCTTCATTTTTTCTTAACACCAAAGCAAATTACTGAAAAAATGAGCCCATCATATCTAACTGAATTTACATGAACTGGAATTGGACTCGTTTTTTGCGTCCTCAGTGCTCACAAAATCAACTTGTGTGTTCTTGTTTTCTTGTAACTGAGCAGTTTGAACCTAACCTAACCAAATGCAAAAATGCAGCATGGTAATCTTTTCCACTATGGCTCAGATCAAAGGCGTGATCTAAGCCGTAGACTCACCCCTCCCTCCCAGTGGTGTTCTCTCCAGCTCAGCAGCAGTTGAAGTGGCCACGAGGAAGTCGCTGGAGCACACCAAACCGCCGCGCCATGGTTTGACAGTTGATATTTTGCAAAATCTTGAGTTATTCCATTCGATTTAAGAGCCTTTTGGCAGATGTTTGGATGCTTGGCATGGAAGAGTCATCGGTGGCTTTGTAATGGGATATGGCGTTCTGACAAAGGAAAAGGGCTGTTTGTTGATCAGTGAACACAGAAACCAACACACTCCCGCCCCTCTTTGGGGGGGCATGTACTTTGCCACATAAGCGTGGTGCAATAAGATCAATGCGTTCTTTCATTCACTGCTCTGTCTTGTTGTTGTCCATTGTGCGTGGACTGTGGCCTCCGATGTCATCTTCCCTTGAAAATGGTACCAGGGCCAGAACAGTCCCCCTCTCTCCTCTTTTCTCCAGTTCTCTTGTGTTGTATCTGTTTCAGAGTTGTCTCCTCATCGTTCCAGAGATGCTGAGGTCCACATGTAGTCCATGGCACCTTAAGTCATATTTGTGTATTTCAGAGAGAGAGAGAGAGACAGTAGTGGAGACAGAAATCAGGAGGTAGAGAGAAAAAACTCTGCACTCGACCCAGGCTAACCCCTGGCTTCACACATCTCCCACCCAAGGGGGCGCAGAATTGAACCAAAGGTCAAAGAGCTCTGACGCAGGTTGTGCCAGGCCCCTTGGAGAGCACAGACCGAGACTGATCCCTCGACTGTTTGACATTCGCAACCTTCTTAGTTGCACTTTATCCTTCAGACTGCAAGAGAGGAATTGATCTAAGCCAAGAATGACATCATCGTCTTCATTGTCGTCATCACCGCCGCCATCCCTCTTTTTCTTCCTCCATCAGTTTCTACCTTTCATGCTGCTGAAGGAAAAAAAATGGAGAAAGATATTTTAATGTAATGGACTGGAAAAGTGGGAAGTGTGTCACATTAAAATCAGACCGTTTCCCACCGGTCAGGCTCTTGCATTAAATGTTCGTCACCTACTTTAAACTCATCTATCATCCCCTGACAGATCATTTGTTCTTTCTATGCTAATTGGATGGCTGCGTCTCTGCGTGTGTCCCTGTTTGCGCTCATGTACTCTCGTGTGTACGCGGAGTGTCTGTTTAATCAATTTTTTATGCCTTGCTTGTCTTTGATGGTTCCCATCATGTGTTTGTTTGGCAAATGAGCGGTGAAAGCTGTGAACTGGTTTTTCGCAGACGCCTTGGCATATAAAATCATGTGATGATTGACACAGAAATGGGTCACATACTCTCGGCAATCGCAAAACATATGTGACCACTCCTCAAGTCCTATCTGTTTGTGTGTAGAATGACACAGAAATCAGAGAACAGTCAATTCAGTAAGTAGTTGTCTTCAGAATTTAAATTTGGAGAGACTTTGGCCATGAGTGTGTGGAATCTCACAAAAAAAATGGCTACACTGTCTGTGAATACATTGCATTTTTAATTCACAGTACATTGGATTTATTTGTGCCCTCTGGCCCTGGTGTGCGCATTCTTGTATACGTTGACAAGCCACTCATTCGATTCGGGAAGTTGATTCTCCAAGCAAAAGAAGCTCAAGTGCTCCCACAGGTGTGAGTAGCTGTGCGCTATTAATTTTGTACAATCATATCATATTGATTTTTGCTGGAAGAAGCAGTAATGTAGAATTTTGCCATGTGGAAACCAGCTGCAATCATAAAAAGTCAATAAATGCAATAAAATTATTTTCTTCCTACATCGTTGATCATTGTGATTAATAGTTATGATCATAATATCTAGCAGAAAGTATTCAGGATTATTATTTTAGCCGTAACTGTGCAGCACAAGGTATGAGGGTTAAAGGGTCTGTTTTATTTCAAAGAGGAAAGCCCAGATATCAGCAAAGTGAGGGAAGCTGCTCACTGTGGGTTAAAATGTGTAGTGTCAGACTTGTTAATGGGACTTCACAGCCATGTTCATTTCATCTTGTATTTTGCTGCCATCCTTCAAAGAAATTGTCAAAAAAAAAAAAAAAATTCTCTATGGTGGAGTTCACTATATTTGTGGTTATTTTTTGTATTATGTAATCCTTTGTTGACATTTGAATTCCTTTGAAACTCTTGTTACCTGCGCAGAGCATGAAAAAAATGCCACGATGTGAGAACTTTATTTTCCAAAACAGCATTCTTTCTGCAAGGCTGTTTTTTTTTTTTTTTTTTTTTCACGCTCATCATTTCCTTGAGCTGTATTTTCCACTACATGGAATAACTGTCCTCTGGATGACCTCACTTTGAGGACAAATTCAGATTGATTCACTCTCTACTCTCAAACCCAAACAAAAGAAATCCATGCCTGCCTGTTCAGTTTTGTGATATGTGAGATTATGCGCTTTGTGAATCATCAACATCATTTTTTTTTTTTTCGCCGTGGATATTGTGTTTATGCACCGTTAGCAAAACTACATGAGGGAACACAATACTGTATTATGTCAGTAGTCAGTGAATGTGGGAAGTACAATAAGACAACTGGGCTTCATCTTATCCGGTGAAAACCAGTGTTGCTTTCTATTTGACAGGCACTCATTACGCCTAATTATTTCACTACTTGAAAAAAATCACAGCCTGGGGGAAAAAAAATATCGTGACTCATTGGCACAACAACGTGCCAGTGCGCTGTGGTTGTGTCTTTATCTACAAGTCAATGTGTTGATTTTATATTATGCTGCCTTCATGCAGTCAGTCTACAAACAAATTCACATTGCCTTGATATCAGTGCGCCGATAATGATATTAGTGTGCTGTTCCTCCGTGCGTTAGTTTACCTCTCAGACAAAGGCAAATCCTCTGCGATCCAGCGGTGTGTGTGACTGCTTTCCTGTAGTGCTTTGTAATCCCAACCGCCAAAGGTAGCATGGTGTCACCCGTCCCCACAGGTGATAAGCTGGAGTGACTGAGATCGCTGCTGGGCTTTAGCTTTTCTCCATAGAGACAAACTGGTCCATCACTCAATGATGTGTCTTACTGTCCGCAGCCCCAGAATACAGATGGAAAAACAACTGGTAGGAAACATCAAGCCACATAATCTGGAAGGAAAGAGACACTGGCACCGCTGCTCAGCCTCCCTCTCTTCCCCTCTCTCTCTCTCTCTCTCTCTCTCTCTCTCTATCTCTCTCCCCCTCTCCGTCCTGCTTCCTGCCTCTCTCTGTATCTGCCTCTAGTAGCCCTTCCTACTCTTGCATCGCTCCCTCCCCTCTCTGAAACTGTCTTCTCTTCTCCTCTTTTTCTTTTCTTTTTTCTTTTTTTTTTTTTACACCTCTGCGCTTGACTAATTGGATTCACAAAGCAGATTTAACACTCTCCTCTTCATTTTTTCTCTCCCTTCACTCTCGCCTCTTATCTGTCTCCTGCTTTCCTTTGAGGGTTTTCTTTCTCTTTTGTGTTGCATGCATTAACTGGGGAAAGCTCAGTCGCTGTCATGCAGGTATGACACAGATCAGGATTTAACCTGTGGGTTTGCTTTTTTTCCCCCCCGACCTTTTTTCCCTATTTCTCTCTCCCTGCCGGCTTTCCCTAAGTGTGTTTGCCCTCATTAGAGAGCCCAGTTTGGTAACCATAGCAGTGACGATGCTAATGGCAGCATCCTTCCTCCCAGGACTTTGGCCACTCCTTTGCTGTTTATGTTTGCATAGCACCTGCCTGACGCTACATCCTTAATTGTCCCAATCTGGCTACTGTCAGAGCAGTCGCTGTATTGCCCTTATTGCCTGGTGAGCATATCTGCCAGGTAGCTAGTGAGCTGACTCTTTAGGGCTGCTTGGCATTGGCATGGCAACAACAGCACCACCGGCTGAGGCAAGCGCAGAATGATAGTTCAGGATCCAAAGCAGAACCCGCCCGCTGTTTTCAGAGAATCTGTCCTTGTTGATTAATTAAACAAGAATTCCCGCATCTGATTTTTTTAGGCGCAATCCTGTTTGCCGTTGTTTTCACGTCTGTCCCTGATCTGCTCATTGTAGTTTGGAATCCTCATTTCTCAGTCTGCATCTGTTTATTCAAGGAGTGTAAGCAGAGATGACAGTTTCCAGTCAGACTGTTTTTGCTGACATGCGCAACTCAGCAGGAGGGATTTTTTTTTCCTTCAGATACAAATCATTGCAGAGAGAGAGGGAGATAGAAATGGAGACAAGAAGACGGAGAGGGTAAAAAAAAAGACAACTGCATGCTTTTTTGGTAGCAAAGGTGACCACAATGTGTGAGCGAGATACAGGCTCAGGAATCACACCTAAGATTGCTGTAAGCACTGAGAGAGCAAAGGAAAATGCCCATAAATGTTTAATGATTGCATTAATGTTGCAACCTGATATCCAGGCTGTCTGCTGGCTAGCCTGCAGGCCGCTTGCTATTGTCTAGTCCCCTGTTACACTCATTTCAAACAGAGGCAGAGCGGTGTATATGGGTGATGGCAAATGTGCGTGTGTGCATTTGGATAGCTGGTCATGGTTTTCGTGCAAAAGGCGATAAATGCCCAGTGGCTGTCAATGTCATAATGTCAGTTCAGACTCAAATTGAAGATCTCTGTGTTTGCTAATGTCGCTGGACTGCGTCTTCATTTTATCTTCAGCGGTAATAACACATAAGTCAGGGAAAATGCAAGATGTTAGGCTTCTTTTTCCAAATAACAATCTAAATAAGTTTTTTGTCCTTCTGTCTTTTTGGCTGGAGTATTGCAGTACCTTCTGTTGAAGGTAAAAACTTTCCTTGGTGTATTTTTTGTGTTTTATGTGCCTTATTAGTATGTCTTTATGATTTGTGATTTGGTTTTTGAAAATACAATTAAAAAAGGGAATTAGTGCTGCAAGAAAAACTTATGAATGGGAAGCAAACTTCAGCAGATCAATCCAAATATGAAAAAAGTGGATGCACACCAAGACAGGTTTTAACAACTTCAACATTTTGAGGCCGAAACGTTGTGTTTTTTGTACTGGGCTGTGTTTAAAAAACTAAAGAGAAAAGAATGAGAAAAATTAAAAATTCTCCCAGAAAGCATCCACCTTTTCACATTTCACATCTTGCTCAGGGTAACAGGACAAAAGTGATTCTTCCTGGCAAGCAGTGATGCTTCGTCAGTGATCACAATAGTTCACCTCAGGGGAGTGGGTGGAGGTCACGGCCAGGAACACATGACTCAGCAACTATGAGGCTAACGCGACGCACGAGTCATCAGAAATAGGAATAAACCCACAAGGAGAGTCTTGACACAGCCTCTGCCACCATCGCAGGAAAACACTCTACGTCATGAAACGAGGACGTTCAGCAGCGGCTGCTGTTACCCCCGAAAAATGAGATGAAGATTTCAGGGATGCAAACCGTCACCTTTTTTTGTTCCAAACTGAGAAACATGTTGATTTCTTCCACCATGAGTTCGTCTCTAGGAATATTCCCATTAAATGAAGTGACTGCGCATGTATCACCAACGTTGTCACCCTCAACCAGCATTATTTTCATTGTTAAGGTGGTTATTAAAAGTCACTGTGCATATCATAAAAGAGGCACTCCACTTAACTCATTATTGTGTGGCCGTGTTGATTGTTCCCAAAACATGGAAAAATTGGGCATATCCATTGTCAGTTTGCGAATGAAGCTGATGGGTATACAGGGCATAATCTGTTAGCCGTTACTATCCACCATTGCAAAGAATGACTTCAGGATGTGTAAAGGTGTAGACAAGATGATGGGTAATATTTGCAGTGGTCGATGACCAGCGACGAAATCAAACGAGCTGTTGACGGTGTGTTTTCTCTAAAGATGCATTTTCTAATATTTTGTTGTCAGTAAGAATTGGGAGAGAAGTGCAGTCTGATAAATCCTGGCATGTGCACTAGCTTTAAGTATGTGCAAAAAAAGGAAAATATGTCTGGCGAGTGAAATGAGAAGTGGAATATAACAGTAATGCCAACACAGTCCCTGTAGAATGAAATGAAACTCTTAATTTATTCAAGGAAATCACCACCACTGCTGATTATTATCTAGTATTGCTGTTATCTAAATCTAAAATATGTGTAGTCCAGATGCTGTAGAAGTAATGATCTTTTGATTAAAAACATTTTAACACTGAAACCTGAACCATCATTGACAGATATGGGACAGAATTATTACCCACAGCACCACAGCGTCATAAAATTACACAGGAAACACTGAATTAAAAATGACTTTTTCCAACTTGTTAGCTGTCATAATACCCACTTATTTAACAATAAATGCTAAAATAGGTAGTTGCTTGTATTTTTATGTCAAAATCACATTTCTCATTACTTCCCATTCAATAATGACTTCCCTCTGCTCTTCCAATCAAATAAAACTGCCTCACTCTTCCTGACTGATAATCCCATTGGATTACCCATTTGAATGATCCCCTCCCCACATTATGACTCGCCCCAGCATCCTGTTTCAACCAGTGATACATCAAATTATGGAGGCAAAACAGCATCCCATGTGCACACACACACACACACACACACACACACACAGAGAGAGACAGAGACAGACATAAAGTCACATCTTGGTTTACACTAGTTGACATGTTGCAGTTTGGCGGTTGCATAGCTCTGTTCTTCTTTCTACATGTTATGATTATATGAGGCTATTTCAGGAATTCTTCTTCTTCTTCTTGAAAGCTAAAGAGGAACTTTGGGAAGGAATCTCTTCTCTGCAGGGCTAGCTGAGCCGTCTGCTAAGTGTCGGTGCAAATTCTCTTACTCCCCTTTTAGTCAGCTGACTAAGTTGACCAAACAGTCATCAGTCAGTGTGTGATGTTTCCATTATTAGGCCCAAAGAAAAAAAAAAAAAAAAAAAAAAAAAAAAAAAAAATCAGGAAAAAATATTAACGTTTACAACTGGAAATTCCATTGTTTTTATTAGCTAATTAAAGTGTTTTTTTGGTAGTTATATGTTGTTTGAAGTGTTACAAGCTTACATAGGCTATGTACTGAATTATATTGACTTTAATAATACATTTTTGCTCTCAGTACTTGAAGTGTGACTGGAATTTCCTCTTCCAAATCTGATAACTGTTCCAGGGTTCAGCATTAATCGTTTTTTTATCTGTCTCATTGGGCCAATACGTCAGACGGAAAAAAAATTATCACATTGCATATGTTATTGACTATTAGAAAATAACCACAATCTACAGTGGCAAATGTTAGCAAACAAGATTGATTAATAAAAAGAAGTCTAATGTGTGTAAATTCGGCCCTTGATTGCACGAAATTTATAGATGAGCCCTCATAAATAACTGATAGGAGCTTTTCCTGCAAATATAACTCGTGCTAACATGGAAGAAGCAAAGCAAATATCACAGGGAAAATTCATGAGGATTGTAAGTCTCTTCATTCATCCGTCCTGCCAGTACATTCATGGGACCTGATTAGGGGTTGTCAGCGAGTTGCTTTGCCAACATCGCTGACTCATCGCTGCCAGCTCTTGTCTTCTTCGGCTTTGAGTATGTGTTGGCCGTAATTGTCGGTGCCTTTAAAAGTGAGCCAGCTTGATCCGCCTAATTTGGAAATTGCAGATAAACGATGCGGGATTGATTCATCATTTTCGACACAAGGAAACTGTTGCCTCAGTGACAGCGAAAACTATGTTTTACTTGACGCTGTGCAAGCCAAAGTAGCTGCTGCCGCTTAACTCCGATTTGCTGGAAATCAGATTCATTCTCATGGTCGTGTCCAGTTTGAATAGACTGATTGTAGAGGCTGTTAGACCAGAAACTTTATTTGTGTGTGTGTGATAGCCAGCTGGACCACCAAGTCAATGCCAATACAATACAATACATGTCAAACTTTGCATCCAGTATGTTATTGATGGTTAATGCTGGTGTGTTTGCAGTGTACAGCTTGAAAAATATAATTTGCTTTTGCTTTTCTCTGCTTCATAAAGCCATGAAATGACAGCATGAGATTAAGACTGAGCTGCTTTTCGGTGTACATAAGCGATTTTAAGGTGTCACTTTGGGCTCTCATACCTTGTGATAGCCATTTTTAACATGTAATAGGTCAAAATATGAATCAACTGTGGTGTAACAAAACTGTTTCAGTGGAGCTATTCAAAGAGTGCGATACATTGCTGCAAGTATATATGTATTGGGGAGATTTTAGTCTGCACACGATTTAACAAACCTGTTAATACTCTGGAATAAGGCCTTTCTGAAAGCCAGGTGTTACAAACCTGGGTAGGTCACTCTGCTGTCCTGATTCATGCCTCATCAGCTGTTATTGTCTCCTGATTTTTAAAAATGCCTTGATAAGCGGGACACACATCCCACCTTGCTGCCTTTTTCCCCACCCACAACCCGCTCTGATGATGATCACCTTCATCAGTAAGTTGAAACCTGAAGGTCAGATTGTGTGCTGATTATCAAACACTGGCAAATCCACGCAGTGTATTTGTATGTGTTGGTGGCAGTGGACTTCATTCACCACTATCTTCCTAAGTTTTTTTTCTTAAATTTGTCTCCTGAGGTCTTAAGAAAAGTCTGTGTCATATTCATGACGTGGAATCGTTCACACCTGTGTTGTTCTTGTAGTGATGAATCCATTTGCCCTTGTAAACTGAAAGCACAAAAGATGCATGGGAGAGCGCACAACTGGTTAATTAAAAAAATAAAATAAATAAATCTGAGGCCAAAAATTTTAAAAAACAGAATTGAAGTGTTAGTATAGTGTTCTGTTAAAGAATGAAAATGTTTTTTAACAATATTATACATGATGAAATATTATTGTAATTTAAATCCTATATAGTATGCAATTGTAGAATTGAAGAAAACACAGTAACGAGTTATTTTGCGCAAACATGTCGACACTCAAACGCATGCTCCTGAGCTTGCGTAGATTCTGTTCTTAAAATATGACAAATCCAAAAATAAGAGAACAGCAGGGAATGTCAGAATCTTGGTGAAAACTGCGTAAGTGGGCTTTAAGAAGAAATTTCTTCTTAAGAGCGGTTGGTGAATGATGCTGGTGTTGTCTGTCCTGCCGTCCTTGAAGAACGAGCTCCCTCAGCGTAGCATTCTAGACACATCTGTGCCAGAACACGACTCATCCCTTGGGAACCAACGCATAATAGCCAATAGTCTACACTGTGTGCGTGTGTGTGTGTGTGTGTGTGTGTGTGTGTGAGAGAGAGAGAGAGAGAGAGAGGGCAAGAGTTCAAGGGTAGCATATCAGACAGACCTCTAAGCATAAGTCAGAATGGACAACCCCTCTCTCTCTCTCTCTCTCTCTCTCTCTCTTGCTCTCTCTGTCTCTCTGTCTCTTTCTCTCTGTCTCTCTCTCTCTCTCTCTCTCTCACACACACACACACACACACACACACACAGAAACAGACAAGCGAAGAGACAGGGCTCAGCTGTTGGATTGTGGTCTCAGGCAGGCTTTGTACTTCAGTTGAGGCTGTGAGCGGATTGCTTTGGAATTGGATGTGGCTCCTGTCCAATTCCCCGGTCCTCTGTGCCTCAGCCCGCCACCTGCCTGATAATGCTGTTTCTCTCCCTCCCTCCCTCCCTCCCTCCCTCTCTCTCTCTCTCTCTCTCTCTCTCTCTCTCCTTCTTTCTTTGTCTGGGAACACTGGGAAGAAGAGCAAACAATCTGCAGCCCTGGACAAATAGCACATCTGAAATGCTTTGCTATCAGCTCCACTGTCCTCCCCTCTTCACCTCTCCTCTCAGTGACAATGTCTGATTTCCCCTCTGCCTTTTTGTGTCTGTGTGTTATCAAGAAAAAAAAAAAAAAACCTCCGTCCAAAAAAACACGTCAAACTGTGGAAAATTACAGTGCGAGGATGCTGCAGCCCACCTTGTTGTCACGCTGCGTTCACAACGCATCGGACAAAAAATGCAAAACCCGACGAAGGAAGCGCTGTTTGACTGCATGAAACGACCTCAATCCAAGTAATTTTACTTAAGTATTTACAATCAACCACAGTTGCACTGCTGCAGATACTGCTCGCTTTCTTTAAGGAAGGCTGATGTTGTTTTATTGATTATATTGATTGCAAATTTGCCATCATGTAGAACATCTGTGTTGACCGGCTTCAATTTGTGAGGCCATGATACTGAAGCCTGCAACGACGTCCCGCGTCATGCTTGAAATTACACCTTGTGCATGTTTCCACTTCTTTCTTTCGCAGTTGGGAGGTTGACTTTCTGAATGCTGCATGCTGCTCAGGTTAATTAAAAAATCATCTCTTCAAAAATGCTTCCAGCGGATGATCACACTGGAACTCTTTTTTTTTACTCTCTACAAGTATTGTTGACTATCCTGGAATTTATTCTTCCAAGTGTAACATATAAATGCAACAGAGACAGAATGACTGCACTGTTGGTATCACTGCGTTATAAGGCTATCAGAGGCATCGTGGTGGAGTTGTTGGGCAAAATGCCACATATTGACAACACTACATCAATTTCAATTTAATAGGGGTCCACAACATGCTTCTGTTGCAAGGCAAAGTCAATACTCCCCTCTCTAGTGCAGTTTTCAGGCTATCTAAGGCCAGTGGGTTGGATGAAAAATGCAACGGCGAAACCACAGTGCTCTTTAAAACACAGGTAAAAGCACCGGGTCTTTATTTGGAGTGACAGTCCGCCTTACAAATCCGACAAACTGACATCTGCTGTCATCTGTTTCATCAACAGGATGCAAAATGAATAACCGGAATGGGAAATCCAGTGACAGGGTAAATGTCGGTGAAATTTAAGTGGTGTTTGAGGGAAATTATTGATAACTACACATTCTCTTCCTGTCCTGAGCCTCTGGGTTTTCAGTCTATTGAAAGTCATAATGCCCAACAATTTCCCTTGAAAGATGAATACATGGGAACAATACAAACACCGGATGAAATAGCAAATATCAGCGACTCATAAATCGGATTGTAAATTTCTCTCAGTCATCAACTACAGGGTTAAAGTTGAGATCACACAAATTGCTCCATTGAAAAATTGCTGAGTGCACTCAGCAGTGATGTGTTTTTGAATTTGTTGTGAAATGAGATCAGAAGGGATTTAGAAATTAATGGAATTGATCTGAGCAGAGAGCACTTAAATATTCCATGTATGGGACCCAAATGAGAAATTAAATTTCAATCCAGACTCAGGAAAGCACATCGTGTGTGTGTGTGTGTGTGTGTGTGTGTGTGTGTGTGTGCTTTAATTATTATTATTGTTGTTGTTGTGCCTTTCCTGTTTTCAAAGTATAGTTTAAAGCCTCAGTCTGTGATTTTTGAGCAACACTTTCTTTGCACATGTACTTTGACTCTGTAAAATCTTTGTCTACATAGCAGTCTTTGGAGGAAAATGACCTGTATTTCATTTGTGTTAGGATAAGAATTAAAAAATGTGTTCTCCATCAGCAAGTCAAAAATTCTATATAACATGCATTGTAACCAAAATTAACATATTAACTATAGATGGTGCAATAAACTGATAACTGGATCTTTAATTTGGTCAGAGCAAGAGGGAAAGATGCTGGAATATAAAGAATGTGGTCATTTCTGTGATTTCAGATTATTGTTCTTTCTGTGCGTGTGTGTGTGTGTGTGTGTGTGTGTGTGTGTGTGTGTGTGTGCTGTAGACTACTTATCCCAAGGCGTTGACCTGAGCGGCATTGAGGTGATCGAGAACGACTTGTTGTTGATCAGCAGAGCCAGACTGGAGGTTGAGAACCAGGCCAAGAGACTGCTGGAGCAGGGCATGGAGATCCAGGTACACACACACACACACACACACACACACACACACACACACACACACACACACACAAAAACACACACACACATACACACTCTACATTTGATCCCACACTTGCTGTCTCTTTGTGGTTAGAAAGACTGGTTCAAGTCTGTATGTTGGCACGTCAAAGCGTGACGTTTCATGGTGCAGCTTTAAGACGATAATAAATCCAGTCAGGAAATCTGAATTTTCTTTTTTGGTGTTAGTCCAGAGTCTATCATCATCATCCACTAAGACATGAGTGTTCCTAAAAGTCAACAACTATAAAAAAAAAAAATGGAGTTTTAGGGCCTTTTCACACCTGAAAGTCGGAACCAAGGTTCGTGTTTTTGTTACATTGTGCATATTTGATCGTGTTAGCTTTGGTTTCACATTGTGATTAGGTGATTGCACTGAAGAACCTAACATACCTTCTGACATACCCTCGTCCTGTCGTCACCACCTACATGAGCTGTGTCTCCCTGTACCGGACACTGATTGGTTTGTAGATGGGCACATGTCTGATATTGGTGTGTTGTCAGTTTGTTGGGTTGCCTTCCACCACCATTTGAATTGATGGAGAAATGAATGGACAAATTCATTTTGTTGCTCCTGTGATAATATGATTATGGCATTACTACCAGAACCTCCAACTTCAAGTGCTCTCCTCTCATATCCTCTCACTGCTGTCTCCGAAAATACCTGGAAACTGTCGGCATTTTTATGAGTTTTTTCCAGTTGACTTTTCAGAATGTCACCGACCCTTATTTCAATAGAAAACTTGGTCTCCTCCTCTCCCCAGGTTCTACTGCATCTTATTTTCCCTCTTTCTGGCTCTGACAATAGCCTGCTGGAACTTTCTGTAATCGGTCTGAAAGTCTGAGTCATCCAAAAAAATGTTTTCACACCAGATCAGACTGAACCATAGTTCGGTTAGTTTCTAGACTGAGACCACCTCTTTTTGTCGGACCAAGTTTCGGGTGTTTGGTCATGACTGTGGTCTAGGGGAGGTTTCACTTGTTTCACCTGTAATTTTGGTTTGGATCAAACCAAAAAGTCTGTAAGTCCGGACCAAACGAGGTGGATGTGAAAAGGTGCTTAAAGACCCTTGTAAGACCAACCACCTGTCCGGCAAAGTGAAACTATCTCGCATGTCAGAACTGAAATAGATCTGACTCTTACTAGTGGTCTGAATTGGATCGCTCCACTCTGACGTGTGAAAGTAGCTTTTAATCCCGAGCAAAACTGATCATTTGACTCAGAAGAGATCGATCGACAGGCATTTCTCTGCATAGAAGAAAACTTCAAATTCTCCCAGCTTCAGGATGTTCTTTGCATCCATTGATGACAATAACATGATTAGCAAGAAATCAGTTACCTATCCCTTTAATGCCTGTGCTGATATTCAAAAAACTTGCATACATAGGATGAATGCACATAATGATGCAATGCTTTTTTTTATCCACTTTATGTAGAATGAGTGCAGTCCAGTACGTTCTGCATGTCCTGCTCTCCCTGTGCATTGAATGTGTCGTCCTGTTCTTTGAATTTTTTAGGTGTTACCTAACCATGTTTGTTACCATGCGACTTGTCAGTATGATCCTGTGCTATTGTCATCAAGATAGACTCCTGCACATTTATTGTAGTTGGCAAATAAAGTGATTTTGATTGACATGTTGTTCTGTCACCAAAACCAGTCCGCTGTGTGGGTGACATTTTGCAGATTTTCACTGCTTTTTTTTTCTGGTGTTAACACTGCACTGTCACTCCCTTTATCAGAATAATTTTGCAAAGTTGGTCACAGAAATGAAAGCAGACCTGCTAAGCTGAAATACTCTGGTTTTATTCAGGATTGTTGAATATCAGTAAGAATGAAAGCCCTCCTATGAGTTAGGAGGCCAGGCAAATCCAATCAGCATCTCACTGATTTGACTCCGGCTAAACTGATTTCTATTACTGTGCTACTACCTTTCTTTGAAATTAAAGCAGACCTTAATTTTTGCCGTACGTTCCCTCTCTGATTGATGAGTAGAATTGGTTCTATTAATCTTTTGCCCAGAATTGAGTGGAAATTCCAGTGTCTTTTGATCAGTTTTTAATAACAAAAATCTGTTTTGCCAGACTGTGATTAGCATCACTGTCATCTTTTTCATCTCCAATGGATTTCTTGTCTTTATTAACTTCAGGGTGTACATGAATATAATCCTTTTGCAAAGTTGAACAGGTAAGGAAATTTAAAGTCTGTTTGATTTGTTTGGTTTTCTGTTCTTTTTTGAAAATAAATACAATACAATACAATAATGGAGCCAAGATTCATACCCTGTATAGCACTATTTGTCATCTGAATTTTAGTGTTTCATTTTTTTTTATTGCATTTTTTTTTTTCCACCAGACTGTGGTCATCATTTTGTCATCACCATTCCCGCTTTGTCTTGTTTTCATTTCCTCCTGGGGAATATGTATTAAAACCCCAAAAAAGTTACATATGTTTTTGAAGTTGGAAGAAATTTTGAGGTTTGTGTATTTTGATTCCTTCGGCTACATGTTCTTTTGAGAAGAAGAGAAACAAAACTGGCACCGTGGCCAGCGCCTTTTATACATGTAGTGCTCTGTTTTTGCTTTTCCAATTAAAGTACATGTGAGAGAGAGCAAGCACATGTGAGCTGTGCTAGCTTTCATCTGCCCCAGAAAGCCTTGTTCTCAAGGGGGACAGTGTCCTGTTTCAAAAACCGTGCATGTGTGTGTGCATGCATGAATGTGTGTACGTGAGACGGTCTGTTCAGTGTCCATGATGACATGTTGCCAGAGCCCAGAGGAGAACTGCATTTCTGCTTGTGTGTTCTCAGCTGCAGCCACGTCCTGCTTTGCTCCTCCTGCCGAGATGGACGGATGATGAAATGATGATCACAGTAGCATGCAGCAATATATCTATAAGTCTGTTTTGATGTCCCCTCTCTGGCTTTCTCTCAGTATGGGTGTGTTTGAGCAAGATAAAGACCCTCATGCTTTATGATGGTTATGACAACTACACCTCATTTGTCAATAAAAAATTATCTTGTACATGCTGGGGAGCGAGAGATAATGAGACAGCTGTGTTTGAGCTGTATCGATTGAAACCAAAGAACAGGGTATTACAGAAGACAGGATTAAAAAAATAAAATACAACTCAGACGAGCAAAAAGTTAAGATTATTAAGAATTATTTTGTACTTTACCTAAGGTGGTAAAAGCAATCTGAGCAAGATTTTTAGTGTATTTAAGATTCAGACATGAATTAAACACCATATTGATGTATGGAGCAAAAGGTCTAAGTGTAAGATGCCTTTTTATGCAGTGCTGTGTTCAAACTAGAGCAAATATCAGGGTCCTCTTGTCCAAATGCATCATATTCCCAGATGCCAGTAATACTGGAGACTTGCTGCAATTGTTAAGTTAGATGCAGCTCAATGTCAGTGGCATAGCAGTCAAAAGAGATGCTATAATGAAGAAAAAAGTACTGCCAAGCTAAAGTGAAGTGGTGTCATATATTAACAAAACAATACTAGGCCAAGAATTGAGCCTTGAGGCAAACAGCAAATAATCACTGAAGCAGAGGAAACAAAAAAAAATCACATAACAGGGGCACCAATCCTTCTCTACTTTCAATTTTTGGCACCTCAAATCATTTGTGGCTATTTTCTTAAACCTAAGATTCAGCCTAAATTTTGACTTGTGATTTGTCTTTGTGCTCATGCCAATCAGAAGGTATGCAAGGTGTCAGTGATTACTGTGGTAGACCAGGGTTTCCCAAAGAGAGGATGCGAAACATGTTTTCCTCACTAGGGAAAAGACAACTTGAATCCCCGAAGGCAACGGAGGGGGGAAGAGACAAAAATGGAAGCAGATGGGGAGAAGGGGGAATATGAGGTTGAATAAAGGAGTGAGGATAAAATAATATGACTCAGACAAAAAAAAAAAAAAAAAAATACAAAAGGGAAAAGAGAACATGTTTGTTTGGGGAAATTATTCTTCTTGATGAACTATACTCAGAATATACTCAGAATTTTCATGGAAAGACAGAATACTATGGTTCCCATACAAATATTTTTTTGTGGATTCTTACATGTCAAATTAGAAAACCTGAATGGAAATTTACTCTATTGCAAAAATGGTTTTACACTCACATTTAATTTTTTTTCCCAATATAATAATAACTAGTGAAAGAAGTTCTTTGCAGAGTAAATTATGCTGTAACTCATTGAATGGATTAGTTTGATTTTACTACAATTCAAGTGCCTTTGGACTCTCACGATTTGAAATATCTGTCCAAAGGAGCTCACAGAAATGTCATACCCTGTTGTTGCTCCTAATGCTAAGTCTTTGTCTTTGGATGAAAGCATGAACTATTGTCAACATTAACTGACACAGAGGAACGATCAACAACTTGTGCAAATACTCAGCAGTACCTGAAATACTTAATTTACTCACGTCAACCCAGGTGATGGAAACATACCTGATATTTTTTGCGACATTTCCAAAGTTACAAATGGGAAAAGAGATGTGAAAACTTCACTTGTGTGAGAAAGTCAGAAGTACATGGTCTGTGACAAAGTGTTATCCATCACTGGATAGACAAGTGTTTTAGTCTGAGGAAAAAAAAAACTGTTATCATAGAGTGTGAAGTTTTAAGTGGACGGAGTCTAGAACATGAGGGAATATGAGCCTCTTTGTAAGGAAAAAATAGAATACAACATGACGTAACCAAATATAATAGAATTTAATAATCTAATATGTATAATCCCTTACGTATATAATCGGGATTACACCTCTTTCTTGTTACGTAAACATTTTCTCGCGTTCAGGTTTTTGCAATAATGAGGAATAAAATGCATGGTGGGGCTCCATATGCCAGGAAATGCACAGGGCAGCCTCTTAACAGCTGTTGATTGGTTTGGCAAATCCGGTTAGACACCTGTGGTGGATTTGTGTGTGTGTGTGAGGGTGTGTGACGACAAACTGAGGTTAAACAGGTGTGTAAGGTGCTGTTACTCAGTGGAGTGTGAAACAGTCAACAGGTCTTATTGCATTCGTTCACTCAGACAAACTCCCAGTGCGGTGTCTTTGTGACTGTTTTCTCTATCTGTCTCTATCTGTATCTCTAGTTCTCTCTCACTCACACACACACGCACACACACACACACACGCACACACCCTTTACAGCACCTTTCTCCCCTGTGTATTACACCCGCGGAAGAAGTATTTTTATCCTGACTTCTGCTGGGATAAGCCTTGGCTAACACAAGTTCTGTCATTGTTGCATGTGTGTGTGAACATATGGGCCTGTATGCACACACACACACACACACACGTATATATTTATATACACACCCAGGCAGCCTCTTATATCAGCCTAGCGAGTTGTTTATTGTGAGTATTATGTAAGTAGTTGGACATGGTGACTGGGCTGTGTGGGAGCCAGTTTCACCTCAGCGCTCTGATTGTGCCAGCAGAGACCCCGTAGCCCATCTGTTGAGTGGGAGCTCAACTGACCTACGTACAGAAACACACACACACACTCATGTGGCTCACTCTGAACATCTTCTCTCTTCCTCTCCTCTCCAGTTCAGGGAGGCCATAGGAATTCATTTCAGTACAGATGATAAATTGCTCTGATAATTACAACACATAACAAGGCAGCGGAGACCATGTCATCCCCTACAAATGATGCCGTCCCTCTGTGGGCCAATCAGTAACCCATAATTTTTCACCTTGTTCAGACCTGTAATTGTAGTGCCCCCCTTTGTGCCAATCAGAGCACACAAACTAATGATGTAGCACCGCCACCTTGAGCTGATGAGTGTAAGTTTGAACGTGCTGGAATGCATTTCCACAGGTTTGGTCAATTAGCAGTTACAGAAGGGAAGAAGGGAGATGGGATGGGCAGAAATAAAAACTAACCCGTTGACTCCAGTCCCAATTGCATTGTAGTTAATGATGAACTTCAGCCCAAGAGTGCAGATAAATGTAACAAAGAGGCAAAGCAAAGTGCAAAACTGCCATAGATATAATTAAATCTTCTCTTCTCTTCTCTTCTCTTCTCTTCTCTTCTCTTCTCTTCTCTTCTCTTCTCTTCTCTTCTCCACTTGGCCTTGCTTCTCTTCATCTTTCATCGTCTTTCAGTTGAATCGTGAATCATGTGGTGATGATATCCTGACTTTGGGATTTCGTGCCAAAAAAAAAAGTTTAAACATGTAATGCGTGTTCTAAAATGCTTTGAGCAACAAATGTAATCCTTAAAAAAAAAACAAAAAGAACAAAAAGAAAAAGCATCTGCACTCCAGATAGTCCTCTACATTTGCAGAGGAAACTTTATTAGAAACAATGTCTACCTTCGCCAGATTAACTCAAGACGTCTCTTCCTCTTCAAATCAAATTGCAACACATCCCTGTCATCCACAAGACCAATAGGCCAATAGGGAGAGTGCATTGGTCTGTAGGTTATTACATTATTAAATGAGAACATTAGGCAATATGTCAAAAGATAAAGTAGACTATACTATTTGGGGTTACAATGTTATCCAGTCAGTTGAAATTGCTGCCATACCAAGCTGAAATATAATTTGTGTTAAGTATTTATTAGTATTATTAGCATTAAGAAATCCAAACCTGTATTGTGACACAGTTCTGCTGTCTGAAGTGATGGTAACAAGTAATTATTTAATTTAAATCTGACAAAATTTGGCATGAAACATTATACGCAGTACTGTTTGAGATATTTGTTTGACATCACATCTAACACTACCATTTGGTTCAGTGATTTCAACCATATCGTCCAGCCCGTTCTGATACACCGACATCCTGTAGTCAAGACTCCTCCATTATTTGCTGCCTTTAAGGTGTAGATTGCTTTTCTCAGCCTTCAACTTGCCACATCTTCACCACTCTCATTAAATCAGCATGAGGAAGTATTTTTAGCTGCCACACTCACCTCCACACTTAGAGGCAAAATGCGTATGTGTGTGTGTGTGTGTGTGTGTGTGTGTGTGTGTGTGTGTGTGTGTGTGTGTGTGTGTGTGTGCGCACAATTATAAAACCCATTAACCTGATTTCTGTCTGCTAAAAAATTACGCCACGGATGGCTGCCAACCTGTTTTATGTTCTCTCTCTCTCTCTCTCTCTTTGTCTCTCTCTCTCTTTCGCCCCACCTCCCTGCCTCCTCTCGGGTCCCGCAGAATCCGACCCAGGTTGGTACGGCCCTGCAGGTCTTTTACAACCTGGGCAATCTGAGGGAGACCATCAGTGCCGTGGTGGGGGGCTACCACACCTCCATACGGGACAACGTGACCAGCGCTCTGGACATCAAGAGCCTGACACAGCCCGCCAACACCAGAGGTAAAGGTGGCATCAGGACGTGTGAGGTTGAGTGTGTAATTATGTGTTTCCCTTAAATTCATTCAGCAGTGGTGCATCCAATTAGCCCCCACACACAGACATTCACACACAGGAGAAATTACCGACAATGACATTCCCTAATTTGACCTAGTTCGTCATTTGGCTTCAACCAAAATAGACGAATTTAGGGCAGCTACTGCGCCTTTTTATCTGTGCGGTGTAACACGAGTTACAGGATAGGAGAGAGAAGGAACGCACAGCCGTGTTGGAGAGGTGCTGATCGCCGTGGAAGTACAAGTGTGAAGGAAGGCAGTTGCACACTTGTCACCACGGGCCATGAATTTGCAGTGTTTCTCCTAATATGTGTCTTCCTCGGGCTGTATTCTAGATCTTTAGCTGTTTTTTTGATAACTGTATAGGGATGAAGATGCAAAACATAGTAGAGAGAAAACAGAAGAACAGATATAATGGCTGTTGTCCTATGTCTCTCAGCTGTGTCCCTCAATATATGCGTTCCCATGTAATGATCAAGTGAGTCATTTATCAAGGTACAATCTTACAAACGTACTGGTTACAGCTTAAAAAATGTTGAACTGATGATTATAAAAGTAATACTTTTTTCAGCTCCTTGGTCAGTCTAAGAAGTAATTTGGAGACATTCATTTGAGTTCTGCTAATTTGCCAGTATCATTCATCATTATTTTGTTACTGTTTTGTGGACTAAACAAGTCTTTGGATTCTAGTTTATGGCATTCATAAAGAGATGGCTGCATGATATATACACTCTACTAATACTCTACAGGATAGATGCAGGTTTAAAAACATGGACATTTCTACAAAAGCGCCTGCTGTTTTGAGAAAAAAAAAAAGTGTAAACTCTAAAGTGAATTTTTCTGTGCAGGTGCCCCAGGCAGAGCGGTGCTGCCAACTCCAGGAAACACTGCAGCTTTCCGTGCCGCTCTTTGGACCAACCTCGAAAAGCTGATGGACCAGATTTGTGCTGCTTGTAGACAGGTATATGGATAGTTGGTCGACAAGAATTTCTGGACATCTGCCACATCCCACAAGCTCTCAGGCTAGATCATTTTTCTTTCCTGTGCATTTTATAGGTGCAGCATCTCCAGAAGGTTCTGACAAAGAAGAGAGACCCTGTCACTCATGTCTGCTTCATCGATGAGATCATCAAGGTGAGACGGCACAAACAGGGATGCATTTTCCAGCTGAGCTTGTGCTTTTAGTAATAATAAAAGTCATAGTTGTCATATCCATAGGAACAGTTGAAATCATGACTTTCATTACCACATCATCAATACCATCATCAGCGTCTCAATCTCTACCTCCACGGAAACGTAGTTGCACAAACCACCGAGGGAGACTGTTACTATGGAAACAAAGCTCTCACCAATTACCCAGAGATAGAGGTGTGAGTTGGAGACCTAATGACATGTCTTAATGCAAGGCTCCTCTGCTCTGCAGATCCACAGGCATACAGCTGGACGACTCCTCTTTCAGTCTCCTAGCCCTCTGCCGTTTATCCGTGGCTTCAGAGCATACAGGGATACCAAATATTTTGGTTGCAAATAGCCAAATAGTTTTACTTTAGGCAAGATATTTTAGAGTTGGTGCATAAAAGCACTTTTGAAACTGTTAGGACCTTTAACGTGTGACAGAAGGGAATGAACATACATTGTGACAAAGGCCTGTTAATGTGAAAACCCAGAAAACAGGTGTTTTACACACCGGATGAGCAAACTATTAATGTCACTCAGTGTCTTTCATGAAGTACAACTGATGAGGTGAATCCAGGTAAACACTAATATCCTTTATTGATTTCCCTTATCAGACACAAAGGAGGCGGCGTAGATAAAGAGAAGCAGGCGGGCTGGTGGAGGATTTTTAAGCTTTGAGACAGCTGAGGTGTCAATTGTGCAAAAGCGGCTGCAACTCAAAATCAGAAAGATATCTGTGATATTTCGTACACTGACATTTAATTCAGTTGATACAGCTAAAACTTACTTATGTTTCTGTTCTATTCTATTCTATTGCATTGCATGCTATTTTGGGTATTTCTGTTGATGATAACACATTATATTCTGATCTGCTCTTTGTAGGTTTTTTAGGTTTTATTATATTCTATTCCAGACTTTATTATTTGTACATTGTATCAACTGTTTTCTTTTCTTTTCTTTTCTTTTCTTTTCTTTTCTTTTCTTTTCTTTTCTTTTCTGTATCTATTCTGTTCTCTTGTATGCTATTGCATTCTGTGTTTTGTATGAATCTATTTTATATTATCTTCTAATCTTTTTATATTATTGTGTTTTTTGGGGGTTATAGAAATGAAATACCGAATCCCATGCATGATAAGTGTATGTAGGTGTGTTTAAAAGGAGCATGCGGAGACTGGGTAAAGTAAAGGAATAGTAAATGTGAGAGAAGAGAGGTGAGACGGCTGAGCCAGAGACCTGAACAGGGTTTCCTAATTGAGGAACAGGGGAGAGTACACAGACATGCATGTCCACACTCATTAAATAATTAAAGCATTTCCTTTTGAGAGGGTGTGTGTGTGTGTGTCTAAGTGGATGTGTGCCTGCCTGACAGTATTGATGTAGCCGTGTAGTTTAAGTGTCACTCCTTGCTGAGCTAAGGCTGCTCTTCCACCACCCCATTAGAAGCTACACAGAAAAGTCTGGTTGAGAAACATGAAAGTTTTATGTTATATAATACCACTTATATGTTAAAACAACAAATATCAGTCATATTTGCACAGGATGTAAGCAGAATAAATGCATAATGATATATTAGTGATTTTTTTTTTTTGTTTGTTTGTCCTCCAAGCCCTCTGCAGCGATACATAGTAGAATGCACTGATACTGGTTGTGGTGTGGGATATTGGCCTACAAATGAGCAAAAATAGGGTAAAAGTAGAGATGGTGTGATACATAAAACATTTTATAGAACAGCTTTGGTAAGGAGCTTGGGATTCAACTTCACTTTATTGGCGAGAAGTGCACAACACTGTGGAGGTTTGCCATCAGACTTGGAGGGTGCGATAACAACACACTGACTCCAATAACAGGCATTGATATTGGTGCATACACTTGTCAGCGGTTTAAGAATGTTACGTGTCTTGCGAATCTTGTGGTTTTTTGCGAATGGATGAATGCACGAGCTGCAAATCCACAAATGGGCTGATTTTATTTACTATTCTGTATCAGAAACTAATGGTGGAACTCCCACTGCGGTGTGATGAGCTTTTTTGCCATCAGAGATTCTCTCCAATATCAAAAAACAGAAAAAAGAGACATTTGTTCTGAAATCACTGGTAGCTGAAGATGTTTAAGGTGAACAATCTGGGATTGGTTTTATGACTGGATGCGATTGCACAGGCTTGAAAGATGAGAACGGTGAACAAAGTTTGCACACAAATATCACACGTTGCACAACATGTTGCTCTTTATTTCTTGTGTCTCTGTGAATCTAATGACAGGATGGTCAGCATGATATCCTTTACACCTTCTGGACGGACGTCACCAACACACTGTCTGAGGAATTTCACAAAGCTACAGAAGGTAAGACTGTTCTTCCCCTCCTCTTCTTCATTTCCTCTCCCTTCCCTTCTGTTTCCTCCCCTTCTTTTTCTTGTTTCTGTTTCCATTTCCTGTCCGTTCTCTCTGTCTCCTCACCATCCATCCATTTAGTTATTTAGTTTAAAAGGATACTGACAGTACAAATCAAAAGGTGCAGGGCTTATTCACAGCTATGATTAAATACTCGAAAAATCCTTAATGTTTGACTGAAAAGTGTCTTCATGCAGTAGACTGCTCCAACACCACCGCCCTGGCCAGCCAGTCTAGCTTGATGAAAGAGGCAGAAAGGCTTCTGGTGGCTTCATTTAGTGAGCCATAATCATCAGGGTGTAACAATGGCTCAGTTAGCACGAGGAAATCAATGAGGCTGCAAGTAATAAATGACTTGTTGTAAAAAGAGCTACAGCAGCACTTAGCAGCCTAATATTCAATCCGGGCATGTTTCTTGTTTCAAGACAATGGAAAAATCCATCAAGTGAGCATCTTTATTTAAAGGTGGGTTGGAGTGAACAGTGATGTAATGCTGGTTTATCCTAGTTCATTTCACTAGGCCTTGGTCTACAAATGAAATGACTTGTGGAGGTTGGGAAGCTCAAAAGACTCTGCACAACTAAGATGAGAAGTGTGATGCTTCAGGTAAAGGGGGCACAACACTATCTGGAAAAAAAGAAAAACTTCATAGAATCGCCTTTAGTACCATTTGGTGTTTTAGTGTCATTTTTACATTTATACTTGAGAAACTTATGCCCCATTTATGAGGTGCTGGGTTTATCATATATTTGAGTTTCTTCTGTAAATCTGTATTTTACATTTACATTTCTACAATTAGCCTGGCTTTGACTTTTAAAAATGGCTGCCCACAGTACAGTTTTCTGTAAATGGTAAGAAATTTTATCTGATGATACCTCAGTGAGCCACAGATATATGATCCCCAAATACTTTGCTTTCCACCATGGTTGTTTTTGTGAACCAGTGAAAACCCCTCAAAGTAGCCAACTAATATTTCTGCTTCAGAGTCCCAAAGCACATGATGACATGAATGTGGTGTAATCAGACTCTCCTGTACAGAGCGACATGCAATCAGTGCAACAGCACAAATGAGTTTTGATTCCTCTGTGTCCAACATTATCCACAGTCAGCATTAAAGACTGCATAGTCACAGTCAGCTACGGTCTATATATTTGCCCACCTACAAGAATATGTAAGGCAGGCCTAAACAGAGTCAAGAGTACAATAACTTGTTTACTGTGACGCTGGTTGAGAAGATACACTTTTCTGTGTGCTTAAATGAATGAAATCTGGAGCCTTTTTGGAGGCTCCTGTGTTTATGCAACCAATCAGCACCACTTAGCCTCAGTGCTAGTGGAAATCTTTTACAACTAGCAGATTCATGTCAGCGTATAATTATGTCTTCATTATAAATATTGGGCCTTGTAACAATCACAGTGAAAGCACACTTACTGGTAAATATTTGGAATACGTACTGATTGCCACATATTCTACTCTGTTTATCAAGTGTTCAGCACTGCCCCCGATGGCCAAAAGACTGTACTGCACTCTTTTTTTCAGTCAATGGCTGTAGTTGAGCTTTCTCTCTCTATAGACTTTGGTCACACTGCTCTGATAATAAATCATATTATATTTACAGAGGTAATTTGTGGTTCTCATGTCAAGTTTGTTTTATATGAGTACCATCCTCTGCATGGAAAGGTGAGGGATCAAGTGAGGAGAGAAGGAATTTTCAATCTTTTTTTTTTTTTTTGCTTGGTCATTTTTACACAGTCGGAGGAGGATCCATGTGTCGTGAGATAGGAACTGTTTCTGTTAATATTCCTTGTTTTGCTAGCTGAATTGCTGAATTGCTCTAAACAAAATAAAAACCTGAATTCTGTACATATTCTGCCTCATGTTAAATTTAGTGTTTGAAGTTTAAAGCCTCTCACACTCCCTCTTAAGGTGAAGGGCTGTTTTTTGCACCATCAGGACATGGGGGCCTATACATCACCATGTTTATCAGTCAGCAGCTACGTCCAGATCCAGATCCAGATCTCCAAATCTATTTGGTAGACTGCCATGAAATTTTGTGGCAATATTTGTGTTGACTAGAGCATGAAACCTTGTTTTTGTGACCCCCATGACCTTTTCTCCAGCACCACCAGTAGGCGAAATGTTTAATCTTGCACACTGATGTCTCAAAAACAATAACTGCATCGCCGTGAAATCTGGTTACAGCATTCATGTCGGCTAGATGATGACATTTGTGAACTTTGGTGACTCCGTAACCTTTCCTCTCGCCCTGCCAGCAAGCCCAGTGGGGCATGTGTGTTAGATGGAACACTCTTGTTTAATTTCTTTGTAATTTCTAATAACCAGGAATTCCCTCAGCTCATTGCTACTCCAGCTGCTGGCCTTTTCGCTGCTGCTGGCAATCATAGTCTCTGTTTCTTTTTCTTTACACGGTACAAATGCCAGGTCAGGTTTGGCTCTTCTCCCAGGCTGCGAGGTGGGTTGCAGCCACTTTATTTTAACCCTGGGTCAATTCCATGACCTCAGGTGTCCTCCGTGGAGAAGTGTACTTCAAATTCCGCTATAATATTTAGAAAGCTCTACAGGTATGAAATTATGGCATAGTTAAATAGTTAATAGTCTTCTTTCTCTGTTGTAGTTTTCCGCCCACACACTAAGCCAGCATTTTCCACCTCCGAAAATGGGGTTCTTCGAAAAAATTTTCTCCAAAGTGTTTAAATTTGGAAATGCTGGTCGGTGTTGTAGGATGATCATATAATCTAGGTGGTAGTCTAGTCTTGGGAGTGTTTTGGGGCGTTTCAGTGTGGATGGCGGGCTTTTGGAAAAACACTTGGCGATTGTCAGTGTGGTGAAGTGTGGCTGGATTAACCAAAACAGTATTTTCACATGTACCGGGCTCAGTATCGAGATGAAATCAGTTGGATGCCTCAGTGTTGTGTGTTTGAATCTGGCCTCGGGACAGGTGAATGTCAATCTCTCTACTGTAAAACTGTCAAATAAACAAACAAAAAAGCCTAAAAAATCAAATCAGCGATGGTTGTATGAGGTGGTTTTTGTAAGATGTGGGTGCAGAGACAAGAAAGGCTTAATTTGTGCCAACAATATCCTCTTCTCTCTCTCATACACACACATACACACACACACACAAATCACATGGAGGCGTTTCAGGCTCCGTTATGCAGGAGGGAGTTCTATGATTAGAGGGAATAACAAAGTGAGAACAGGAGAGGCGGATTTGGCTGCTTGCTGAAGTACTTGGCTTCATGCTAGCTCTATACTGAACAACTTGTAGTTTCTCTCAGTCATGCTGTGTGTGAATGTGTGTGTGTGTGTGTGTGTGTGTGTGTGTGTGTGTGTGCGCTCACAAACTATGAGAAATATAAGTGAAGAAGAGTGGTGCATGTGGAAGAGGAGCATTCGTCCACATGTGATTAAGCAGTTCAGACGTGTATTGCTTCATATTTCTTTCTACTCTTAATTCTCAATTTCCTTCTCACTCTCTCTCTCTCTCTCGCTCTCTCTCTCTCTCCCCCTCCCTCCCTCCCTCCTCCTATTTGTCGTAGTTCACAAAATCCGTTTGGAAACAGGTTAGGTTAGGCAAGGATTTTACCCTCCAGTGGCACAGAAACATCAGTAATTTCCCTTAATTTTCTGACTGGAGCTTCCCTTCCATTATATATATATATGTGTGTGTGTGTGTACACTGCATATTGGTGTTATTTTTTACTATTTGTGATAAACATCATTATTTTTAAACCTCACGACGGGCAGTTTTGGGATCAAGTCACCAGATAAGATGAAATGAAAACACAAATGTTAGAATGACACTGAGTTTTGCTCTACAGTGGCCCAGTAGTTCAAGGGAGGATGGACACTTGCCAAGTGGCTAATATCCCTCCTGTAATTTTCCTCCAAATCCTGTCTTTACTCTGAGTCCTCATCCTCTGCACTTGTTATCTTCCTCCCTTTTCGCTCTCCTCCTCTCTCCGTCTCTCCAAAGCTGCTGGATTTGGGTATAATGGAACACGTTTGCTCCCTCTCTCCAGCCTCCACTCATTCCTCCGCATCCTCATCCTCATGTTAAATCTCTATTCTTCCTTTTTCTCTTCTGTGTCCCCTCCATCCTGCCAAAGCTGTTGGATATAATGACATGTATCGTAAAAGTGAAATGTGTTCACTCTCTGTCTCTCTGTCTTTCTTTCTTTCTTTCC
Source organism: Myripristis murdjan (assembly GCF_902150065.1). Classification (NCBI taxonomy): domain Eukaryota; kingdom Metazoa; phylum Chordata; class Actinopteri; order Holocentriformes; family Holocentridae; genus Myripristis; species Myripristis murdjan. The sequence goes on along the minus strand of NC_044002.1, from coordinate 19,370,562 downwards.
ATCTATGTCTTTTTTTCTCCCAGTGCCCCCATTCTACTGCACTAAGCTTTACATATAATCTTCTTCCCCTTTCTCTTTTCTCATCCTTCCCTCTCTTCGAACTTGTCATATGAAATGAAATGTGTCCTCACCCCCACTCTGTCAATCTCCCTCTCTCTTTCTCTCTCTCACTAGCCTCCTCCTTCTTGAAGCAGGCTGTTGAAGGAGAATATCCTAAGCTGTTGCGTCTGTACAATGAGCTTTGGCGCCGCCTGCAGCAGTATAGCGCCAGCCTGCAGGGGGCGCTAACAAGCAGCGCAGGGATGGACTCTTCTCTGGACGTCTCCACCACAGAGACAGACGGCCAGGACCTCTTCACGCACACCAAACAGGATTACAAGTGAGCAGATGCAAACGCACAATCACTTTCAGGGTGCGATCACACCCACGGTGTGTTTTCTTCAGTCCAAACAAAAGTAAAAGAGTTTGGAGCATTTTGGATTGTTTGTTTGTTTAGGTTCATGTTGCGCAATAACAAGTGATCCAAGACTTGAAAACAGAAGTCATGTTGACTCACCATTTGCTCGTTAATTTTTGACAGTATTTGTAACCTTCCCTGACTTTTTTTTTACTTGGGTGACAAGCTAATTCACACCACACTGTAAAAACTCAAAATCTTACCAAGATTATTTGTCTTATTTCAAGTCAAAATGTCTTATTTCTAGTCAAAATATTTCATTACACTTAAAATAAGACATGATCACCTCAGAAGTAACTTGTTTTTAGACAATTGTCTCTTGTTTCAAGTGAAAATTTGCTTGTTTCATTGGCAAAATTTGTTTCTTGTTTCTAGCTAATTTTCACTTATTTCAAGTGAATTTTCACTTTTTCCACTGGCAAATTTTGCCAATGAAACAAACAAATTTTCACTTGTTTCAAGTGAAAATTCACTTGAAACAACTGAAAATTTGCTTGAAACAAGTGAAAAGTGTCTAAAAACAATTTACTTCTGAAGTGATCATGTCTCATTTTAAGTTTAATGAGATATTTTGACTAGAAATAAGACATTTTTGACTTGAAATAAGACAAATAATCATTTTTGCAGTGCAGGCGTGCTCTGGCTTCGGGTTAAATGCTTGTGTAAAGATGACTTTAGACTTTTGTAGGTCTGAGAATTTCTTGCCACACTTGACCTCACTTCAAAGTTGCACCAGAAAACCTTTAAAAACCTCTGCTCAAGGCTGCCAGCGCTGCTTACCTGGCCTTTCTGCTGCCTTCCCTGCTACACTGCAAAAGAAAATCTCCACTTTAACAAGCACTATAGTTTCAGATTCAGCATTAAAATCTTTTATTTCGTGGGAAAAAAAAAAAAATAAATCTGACAGTAGGATGAGATAATCCCATGTGTTTCTATTGCTAATCCAGCTATCTCCAGAATTGAATCAAGTGTCATTTTCTCGATGCTAGTGGACTGATCTTCCTTATTCTGCCTTGCTTCAACATATTTACACTTCTTCAAACAAGTGGGATTATTTTCATCATCAGATTTTAGCGTGTGTGTGTGTGTGCGTGTGTGTGTGTGTGTATACATATATATATTTTTTGCAATGTACTGTGTATGTGTTTTGTTTCTGCAGAGGAACTAGATGGCAGGGAGAGAGAGAGAGAGAGAGAGAGACAAAAGAGGTGTGAGGAATCAGAGATCTAGTCGATGAACCAGAGAGCAGAGGAGGAGGCTAACAGCCTGCAGGGAAACACCAAGGATAGAGAGTTAGAAGAGAGACAGAGCCAAAGCAAAGAGGGAGGGGAAACAGAGTGAAAGGAGAGAGTGGAGGAGCGCAAACAGAGGGGGGAGAGATTGGCAGAGAGAGGAGTTATCATGCAGGTGGAGAGAGAGAGAGAGAGAGAGAGAGCGACTGAAGAAACGATAGAAAAAAGAAGGAAGATTGTGAATGCTAAGCTAAAAAAAAAAATGCATTAATGACTGGAGCAAGTTTGTGTATGCTGCTTTGGTGTTCAGCATACAGATGCACACACACACACACACACACACACGACATGTAAGACAGCAGGCACTCAAGACTTCTAGAGTTACTGAACACTTTGCAGTCCATCAACATACTGGCTAATGATGATGAATAGTCATGAGGTAATGATGATATACACACACACACACACACACACACACACACACACGGGGCTCTTTAGTGTCATGCCTGCACTGAATTAAAATGGGACAAGGCACAGTGGCATTTCGCCTCAAGTTACATAAATCATTTAATGAATGTCAACACGGATATTTTAAGCAGTTTGTGGACGGTGTGTTTTCTAAAGTCTCACACAGATGATAGAAAGTGTTTTCACTCCTTATTTATACACAAACCACCTACAGTGTTTTTATACATTTTTACCTCCTTCATGTGTGTGTGCGCATGTGTCCGTGTATACCTCTTTGCATCTACCATCCTGCATCTTTTTGACTGTATGTATGTTATCTTGCATGCACGTGTGTGTGTGTGTGTGTGTGTGTGTGTGTGTGTGTGTGTGTGTGCAGCCCAGAGAAGGCCCTGAAGGACTCTCTGCAGCCGTACGAGGCAGCCTACCTCTCCAAATCCCTGTCTCGCCTGTTTGATCCCATCAACCTTGTGTTTCCCATGGGGGGCCGCAACCCCCCCTCCAACGACGAGCTGGACAGCATCATCAAGACCATCAGCAGGTGTGTGTGACGCCCAACTCTCCTCCCTATTCTCTGTGGTTGCATGGTTTGTATATCTACACATTCACGCTGAAAATAGACAAAAGACTGCCTTTTTTTCTCAAGCTTTCTCAAGAGAATTGAATAAACTAATTTATTCAAGCCATTGTGCTCGAATGTATGGATGAAAAGGCCTGTAATTGCTTTAATTTAGAGCAGTCAAACAGTTTTTTTTGGATGCGGTGTTTCTAACGGTGCGGTGTTGATGCGGCCCTCTGAATGCTCAGAGGCACCGAAAAACACTGTAATGAGCATCTGAACTCTTCAGGTGACGTCATGTGAACCGTCTTAAATAGTTTGTTCAAAGTAGTACACCTTCATAAAAATTCACAAATGAAAAGCAAGAAAAACGGCGAGAAAAAACAGCTGTCTAATCAGAGTTAATTGAAACGACAGTCATTAATTCATATCTGGCTGCGCTTCTTGGGAATCATCAGCAAGGTTGTTAAGAGGCTGTAAGTAATTGTTGTATAAGCTTGTGTACAGTTGTTCAGTCTGACATGAGACGTGAAGGAGGTGAATATTATCACCAAACCAGCTGTTACATCCCCCACTTGTCATGTCAAACTTATTAATGCTGACAATTTGCCCATGAGGTCGGTTACCACGGTTTCAAATGCAAAAATATGACATATCCTAGAAAAAAAAAACCATTCAAATTGACTAAAACTATGCACCAATGCCACCACATTAACTACTTACAGAAAACACACATCTGTTTTTAGTTTATGAGAACAAATTTGGTTGTTAAGAATGAATGTGTTGTCCCCATGACATCAACAGCCACTGCTTTCACTTCTTGGGAAACAGTGTAAATAGTAAATAGTTATTGCTTCCATTTTATCAGCTGAATCAAACATTAAAAGAATACTTTTGTGATTTTCGTTGATTTTCAAGCGACTTTGTATTATTACAGTGTTGGTAGTAAATGCAAATGAATCATGTTTACCTTCCCTCCATGTTGCCAGAGCTCCCCGTTCATTTGCCGGTAAAAGTTTGCCGGATGATTCAAAAACCTAGAGCCAACTACAGATCACACTTCCACATTTTTTTCAGTGTGGTGAAACAGACATTCAAAATGAAATAGCGACAGTGTTTTATTACTAACAAGGCAATGTTACAGTGTGAAAATATAGAATCCACATTTTTTTTTTTTTTTTATAAGGCCCATTCTAGACTATCTTAGCACTCTATCCTCTGCCCCAGGTTGTTACCCGGCGGTGCTGTCTGCACAGTGAGTTCTGGTTGTAGGCTGTCTACTTTTTGAGCCAAAGGAAATACCACAGTCCCTTTTCTCTGGTTTCTCTGGTCATGTAACACCAATTTCAACAACATTTGCACCTTCCTACTGCATAGACAACCCAGTTTTATGAAAAGACCGTCTCTCCAGTGGTGAATTATTCCTTTTGCATGGATGAGACCCATTTTGATTTCGTTTGTAATTGGTGTATTTAACGTGAGGAGCAAATTTAGTGACCTCATCTGCACCAGTTGGCTTAAAATAAAATTTCAACTAATGAACTCAGCTCTTCCTAACATATTTCTTATTGGTTGCCAGTGTTACATGATGCTCTCTCGCACTAAATCCCGGCTAATATCCTGTTATAACAAGAAATGCATAAAATCGAGGATCAATGCCGTTTTATGGGGTCTTTAAGGAGGAAGACTATATCATGTCAGCAGACTGAACAGCTCTGTTTCTGTGTTCTCTTCTTGCAGCGAGTTGAATGTGGCGTCGGTGGATCCCAACCTCACGCTGGCTGTGGCGAAGAACGCTGCCAAGACTGTCCAACTCTTCTGTGTCAAGTCTGAACAGCTGGTGTGTAGTGTGTGTTTGTGTGCACTGGTGCAGGACTGTCCCTTTTGTACTTAAATGTGAGGTTTTCTATGAAAATGGGCAATCTGATGGGGTTTTATTCATGTTTTACACTCTCAGATGTTTATTGATTACAATAAGTATGTGAATTTTGTTATTTTGACAAAAATGCATTTATAAAAACAAAATGATGCATCTGCAACCCCAAAGCAGCTGTAAGAATTACTAATAATATTTCTAAATGATTTACCCTTGAAAAACCTTGAAGCAGCATTTCATAGACTCAAGGGAATGATAAAAAGGTGAAAAATCCATCCACTTTAAATCTCCTTCCGTCTTTCTAACCCACTATTTTTCATTTAAATACTTTCCATCCGTCTGTGTACTCATGTTTCCCTCTGTCCGGCTGTATCCATCTATCTATCTGTATATCAATCAATAACCGCACACCCGTCTCTGTCTGCAGCTGTGTACTCAGGGCGATGCCAGTCAGGTGATTGGTCCGTTAACAGAGGGCCAAAGGAGGAACGTCGCTGTGGTCAACTCGCTCTTCCGCCTGCAGCAAGCCGTCTCCAAGGTAGGCAGCTGCACAAAATGCCATCAACCCTCGGCCTGACAAATAATCCTGCAAAAAAAGAAAGAAATCAAACCAAGAAAGTGGCAGCAACGAGCTCAGTGTGATCCTCACTGTATCCACCTGGCTGTTTCTATGCAGGTCAGACCAGAAGTCATCTTTGCCAAGGGCAGACAAACATTAGTAAATGTTCTTTTAGGTATTATGGTGGTGAGCACTGAAACAAGCTGCACATTAAAGGGACTGTTAACCCACTTCCCTTAAAAAAAAGAAATAAAATAAATTAAAGAGGTCTAAGCCTCAACTGCAGACAATCTGGAGCTGTAGGAGCTGCAGTGTAGGACTTCAAGTTCAAGTTTATTTAAAGCCCAATATCACTGTTTACAGTCTCAAAGGGCTTTACACGCCCACGAGATTGCAACAAACAAAACAAGACGACACCACCTGGCTTGATCCTCATAGCGGGCCAGAAAAAACTCCCTCCAGAAAACCCGGAGGAGGAACAGGGGGGAAAAACGGAAGGAATCTTGACCACAGAGAGAAGAGACGCCTAAACTAGTGAGCATGAGGTGCCGATCCAGTGAGCAAATTGTAAACAATACAGTCATAATGCAAAAGTAAACACAATAACAGACAGTATGAACACAGAAGCAGCGGGAGGCCTCGACCACAGTCACACAAGCAGATGAGACACACACACACACACAGAAGGGCAGGGAGAACATTACAGGGGCACCAGGAATAAAAAAAAGGGTTTAATTTGTTGTGTTATTGTATGTTTGTATTTCTGTGCCATCTCGCTGTTAAAACATCACAGACCACAATAGAAACAAGTGTTGACCTTACAGTAATAATGATAATACTCATAATTTTATTTGTATAGCTTTTTCAGATTTTAGATTATTTTATCCTTGAATATTTTAAGCAAAGATTCATTGTTGCATTTCTTGCTTTTTTTAGTCAAACAAACTAAACGGAACTAAATAAAAACTACACTATCCTAGAGATATCTGACAAAAAAAACAACAAAAAAACATATTTGTTTCTTGTTTCATTTTTCTCCAACCACAATAAAATGATGTTTTTGTCCATTAGAAATTCAACTTTTCAAAAGAGCACTCCCAAGTGGTAAATTTGATAAATTTGGACCGTGGACCGAAAAGAATTTGAGGCAAAAATGGTGTTTTCATATTTATCTGGAGTCAGGTGGACCAAAATTACCACCAGTGAAAGAGAACATGTGAAATTAAAATGATCTTTGTTAATTTTACTGTTATCTAAAATTAAAAGTATAGTCGAAATGTTTTAGAAATAACTACTGTGATATGATTAAAAAAAATAAAATAAAACATTGTCGCCCAAAACATGGCTACTGCATGAAATTATGGAGGAAATACATGCATCATACAACCTGCCTGCATTATGCAGAATTAATTGTAAAATGACTACCAACAGCAGATATGATGGCGACATCGTGGCAGGCAGAACAGCACACGTGGTTTTGTAAGCGCGTGAGAAAAAAGAAATATTATTAACACACAGGAGACACATGAACACACACCGAGCTCTCCCTCCCCTCCCCTCTGCACTCACACACATTTACTCTACAAATAACACTGCCACCTCATCACACAAAGTAAATGCCCTGTAGGGAGAGAGCTGGAGGAAGTGTGTGTGTGTGTGTGTGTGTGTGTGTGTGTGTGTGTGAGAGAGAGAGAGAGAGAGAGAGAGAGAGAGAGAGAGATGTGGTGATGATAATGATGTGAAATTGTTGTCGTTAGCTGTTTATTTTAAATCAACAGATTTCACCAAGTTCAGCCTGGGTCAAGGGGTTGCAGGCACAAACACATGCACATACACACACACACACACACACACACACACACACACAGAATAAGAGCAAAAGGAAATGAAATAGGGATAAAGGGAGAGCTAGGAGGGAGGGTAAAGTGTGCTCTCTCCACTCCCTCCATTAAAGATGTATGGTGTGTCCTGGCGCCGCAGCCAGGCTGATTAATAGACTAAAAAAGCAGATTATTCCACTATTAAATATTTAACCTCAAGGCTATCAAAATTTTACTGTTAGAAAACAGAGTGAGAATTTATTTCAGGCAGACGGAGGGCGGGGGGCATGGAAGCAGAAAGGCTACGAAGCCGCGACGGAGCAAAGCGAATAAAAAATGAACGTTTGTTATTTCCTGTTTTTGCACTCCCGTTAATCTGAGCTCTGGTGTTTGTGTTTGCAGGTTATCTCAGGGTTGGGGTCGTGTCCACCGGCTGCTGAACAGGCTCTCTCTTCCTCTCTGGAGGTACCCCAACAACCAGCCACACACACACACACACACACACACACACACACACACATCATGAGCAAGACTGACAGCTTCTCAGTTGGCCGGTCATGTTTTCACACTAGCTCGCCTTTTGCTGCTTCAAATACTTAAACTAGGTACTGATCTTTGTTGTTTACTTCTGTTTTTTGTACTTATTCTTGTAGAGATGGACTGATGCATTGGCAGACTGTCAGTATCAGCTGATATCAACTTTCAAAAGCATTGATATTGATATCAATGCTTAAGTATTTTTACTGCCAATGTTGGTGATGGTTAACTTTTTACTATGAGTTTATGATTAATGCAGCTGTCAAAATACCAAACAGTTGTGGTATTTTATAATCATCTCTCATTGGCAGGTTCATTGTTTCACTCAGTATAAGGGTGATGGAGCTTCTTAAAGGATTACTTCAACATAACTTGAACAAAATAGCCTTTTTTCCAACTTACCCACTCTGCGACAAGATGTTCAATACCATTTTCACCTCTGTATGTCCAGTGGTTCAGTTCCAATGGCTAGCATTTCATGTTAGCTTAGCATAAAGACTTGAAGTCTATGGGAGTCATTAGCCTGGCTCCGCCAAAATGAAAAAAATAAACCTTACAGTAACTCCTATACAGTCTTATTTACACAAACCACTGGACATACAGAGGTGAAAATGGTATCGAACATCTTGTCTCAGTCTGGGTAAGTCAGAAAAAAGGAAAAAGATGTTGGAGGATTCCTTTAAGGCCTTAAGACAGGCCGCTCTGAAAAGCTGAACCTGTTTTGCGCCTGCATTTGTGCTCTGACTCTTACAGACATTCAAATCAGTGACATATTGCTCCATCGTTATATTGGAGTACACCACCTAAAGGAAAACTTTGCCGACGGTGCGCACATGTTGGTGTCTGTTGTGTAAAAGCCGCAGCATCCTATCAGATGTGCTTTAATGTTGTTATGGGAACTCGAGCGCTGCAGATGGTGTTCGGCTCCGTCTTTTACCAACTGCATCACTGCTGTAACATAATCACAGTGAAGGACGGCCTCTTGGGCATATTACTATAAATGGAGCCTTTTGTCAACTTGCAAAAAGGCCTGAGGCTCATACTTTTGCATGCCCTTTAATCTTGAACACACACACACACACACACACACACAGAGACTCACTTTTAAATAGAGTCCGAGGTCCTAACCCTAAACCAGTCCTTTAGTAAAGCAAAAGTTGACAAAATGTTCTCTCTTTGGGGGAATATCCAACTATTTCTATCCTTGTGAGGACATTGGGTCAAGAACACACACACACACACACACACACACACACACACACACACACACACACACACACGTCATCTTCCTATACCTGTAGCTCATCAAAGTCAGCCTGCAGAAGGTAATTTTTTCCTTTATCGTAAAAAAAAGCTTAGAGAGGAGATTGGAATGAAGATCGGGTTATCTGCTGACGCCAGTCACACACACAGGCGCGCACGCACACACACACACACACACACACACACACACACACACACACAATCTGTTGGGCCAGCATATTGAATTTCGATTGATCTTCCAAGAGATGGAACAGACAAAAGATGAGAGTGGTGATGCTGGTTCTTGGTTACATGGGTTGCTTACAAATTTACACACACACACACACACACACACACACACATACAAACACACAAACACACTCATACACACACCTACCTGATACATGCCTATACTTTAAATCCTAATCAATCAGCCAATCACGTTCTACCTCCTCAAATAGCTCGTGGTCACCTGACAAGACAAGTTGCTATGGCGACCAGGATCCCCCCTACGACCCAATTGTTGAGCAGTTTACTTAATTTGATTGTGTCTGATTGTGTGGCTGCACTGAAGGAGCTCTTGTCTTTATGGATGATGGGATTCTAACTCAGTGAGTCGGTGTGTTTGTCGTTGCAGGGCGTTCAGGCTCTGATGAGCAGCGCCGTGCAGCCGCTCCTGCAGTCGGTCGGCGACTCCATTGAGGCCATCATCATCACGTTACACCAGGAAGACTTTTCGGGGTCAGCTCTCTCTCCGACGTTGACATTTATCACTGATCCTCCTTTAACAAATTCACCCAAAAACATCAGTCCAGTTCATAACGATGTCAGTGACAGAAATTTTAACAGGAGTCTCTTAGGATTTTTAATGAGACGGGTGCATTTAATTGAAATTTGATTACAGTTAATTAGCTTGACAAAGGTAAAAAAAAAAAAAAAAAAGTGTGTCAAAATACAGAAGATGCTGCAGCTATAAGTTGTATTCTCCAGATGTAAGAAAACATGTTTGGTGAAGGTGAGTTAATTTACAACAAAAACATGGATGTTTAAATCTATCAGTTCATGAAGCAAATACTATTTTGAACACAGAACAAAAAAGAAAAAAAAATGACCAAATAAGAAAAAAAAAACCATAACAATAGGTTTTTGTGAAAAGGAAATCATGCTGAAAAAAAAAATAGCATTCCACTAAAACCATAATAATAATAACAATTTGAATTTGGACCATAGTATTCAGCTTTAATGCAGACAAAGAGTATTTTTTTTTTCCCCACAGTGTTTGAAATGTTAACAAATGCTTTCTGCCGGAGAAAATGAGATGCAAATGCCTCACATTCAGCCGGTTGGAATCAGCTGTAATATTATCTCTGACCTTTAACTTGATTTGTGGGCTAAAAATTCCACACCTTGTTTAGCAAAAGCTGCCTGAAACGCCATTTCCCCTCAGAAAAGGAGAGAAAATGTGTTGAATCTCCCAGCCATGAAAAACACATAAAAATGCAAAATGAGGAATTCATGAGAAGATTACAGGGGAAATCCTCCATCTTCTCTGTAATGTCCTGATTTGTTTAGAGTAACAACTGATAGTGAAACCAACTTATTTTAATATTTAGAACGAGCATCAGCATTGAATGAGTGGCTACCGGCGTCTCCCCACTGGCTCATATTTTCGGGTTTTGTGCGTTCCAGGCCTCTGTCCAGCCCCGACAAGCCCGACGTCCCCTGCTCCCTCTACATGAAGGAGCTGCAGGGCTTCATCTCCAGGGTGATGGCCGACTACTTCCGCCACTTCCAGTGCGTGGACTTCATCTACGAGAGCACCGAGTCCATCGCGCAGAGAGCCATCGAGCTGTTCATACGCAACGCCAGCCTGCTGCGGCCGCTGGGCGAGGGCGGCAAGATGAGGCTGGCCGCCGACTTCGCACAGGTGAGGGCGACCTTGCGGAGGTCAAAGTCATGGATTCATTTTCATTCAGGATTTTCTTTCGTTCATCTGTCCCTCTGGTTCGCTAAAACATAACAGCAACACTGGAGCAACAGGAAGACACACACACAGGGATTACAGAGATTACAGTGATTAGGAAGTGACTGTGTGAGGGCAGTCTGCCAGGCTTGTACGCTCACCTCACTGTGTGTGTGTGTGTGTGTGTGTGTATGTTTGCTCTTCAGATGGAGATGGCAGTGGCTCCTCTGTGCAGGAGAGTGTCTGATTTGGGAAAGCCGTACCGAATGCTGCGCTCCTTCAGGTCTGTGTGATCCTCCTCATCGATCCATGTTGCAGAAAAACCACATTCACAGCTGCACCTGTGAGACACCAGGCCAAGCAAAACTAACAATAATACATAATAAATACTACATGAAGTATAGAAATGTCATTCTCAACTAGCTCCTAAGGTCCTATGGTTCTTGTTTAAAGTGCTGTATGTATCATTATAATTAATTCATTTCTTTAAGCCCACATTCATTCTCAACAGCCTTTCCCTAATATTAGCCTTAACTAACTTATGGCTAACCCTTATAAACAATAAGACAACTCGAATTATTCAAGATCACACCATCGAGCTCTGCGTCTCAGGAGAAAATAAGATGTAGCTGCTGTTCTTCTGGTGCAAATGCAGCCAAAGCTCCTAAATTTCTTGCCGAGATAGATACTGGAAGTGTTTCTGCAACAGGAAGCAATGCATTATGGGAAAGGTGGTCTTAATTTTGAAAAACTACCACTAATAATATTATCACTGCTGTGAGATAAGAGGTTTTCCAATTATCGGTAATCATGGTATTGGTAATTACGGTGATTATGTCACAATAAATTAACCAATTAGGTTCCAAATGCTAAACATAGCACCTAGATTAGATCAGGGCAGGGGAAGGGGTTTTGAACTTTTTCATGTTGCTGATCGTCATGAAGCTGCAGACGTCCATTTGAAGAGATTTTGCCCGATGGACTCTGATATGAACAGATATTGTGGTTTAGATATCATACCTGAACTTTGACTCATAGCTTCAAAGTGGTGAAATTAAGGGAGCTACTCTCCAGAAATCGCATTTTTGTATCAGTATGTCTAATGGGAAAAAACTGGTAAATTATAGAGCCTCAGCCCTGCTCGTCCCTGGACCCCAGATTGAAATCCACTGGATTATTGATCGTTAAGGTTCATTGAAATGTTTTTTTTTTGTTGCAGGCCGCTGCTGTTTCAGACCAGCGAGCTGATAGTCAGCAGTTCGGCTGTGGGCGACCTGATCCCCTACAGCACTCTGCTGCACTTCCTCTTCACCAGAGCTCCCTCCGAGCTCAAGTCACCCCATCAGGTACGGACACACACTCCACACACTTAATACACTTCATAGACTCACTGCACTCACAGCCGTAAGTAAAGGATGTATCAATATGATTCATCAGGTTTCTTAAATCCTGCCTGGGTTTAATTTAAAAAGTAAACATTATTCCATTAGAACAGGTTTTGTGGCTCTCCTGAATCTTTGTCTCGTTCAGTGTGTGTTAGAGTGTAGAGACCAGATAACACTCTTCTTCATCGCCCACAGAGAGCAGAGTGGTCCATCGCCCGGTTCTCCCAGTGGCTGGACGACCATCCCTCCGAAAGAGACCGGCTCACCCTCATCAGGTACACTCAGTCGTTTCATCCATGCATTGTCTTCACATGCTGCTGCTTCCTCAGGGAGGCACCATGGACAGCCCAGCAGGGTTACAGGGTGCCTTCCAATACTGAATTGTACAAATTGTAACAGTATGAACAAACAAGTGGAGACTGTGGTAACTCCACACAGAAAGGGACGATTCTTCGAGGGGAAAAATGTTGACAAAATACATTTGTGATTTATGGGTTATAACTGCATAAATAAACTGCATTTCAATGGTGTTTCAATGGTGTTCAATGGTGTTTACATTATGATATAGAGAATTATCAAATAGTGAATTGGCAATTCATTTCACTGTGATTTTAATTGTGGTGAATGATCGGCCTCTGGTGGTGAAATGAGTTAAGTGCAGTTCTCGGTTAACACTGTGCTCTCTCTGTCTTCCTCCCTCGTCCTCTAAGGGGCGCTCTGGAGGCCTACGTCCAGTCGGTGAGGGCTCGGCAGGGAAAGGAGTTTGCCCCTATCTATCCCATCATGCTCCAGCTGTTACAGAGAGCCACCAGCAGCGCCCAGGAGGCCAGAGCCTGAAGACGCCAGGGAACGAGTGCAACTTGTGTTTTAACGCCCCAGCTGAGCTGTGTGGCTGCACATTCACCTTGTTGTAGGCTGACCGGCGCTTCCAACAACTCATCTGGGTGTCGTGGTGACTTTATTCCCTTGTTTTAGCTGATGAGCGCCACAGCTTTCTGTCATAAGCTACAGTTTATGAGAAAACATGTCCATATTGATGTTGGGGAAGAGGGCATCTTTAGGGAGAGGGCGTCAAACTCTGATTAAACATATCCACACTACAAAAAGCCTCCTTTGTGTCCCAGCTAAAACTCTTATCTAAATGTCCCTTTTTTGACCAAGGCAGCAATTTACCTTTGTTCATGACTGTAAAAGGAAAGGGTCACTAAATACCATTCATGATCACTGCTTACATTCCCATTTATATGAGAATGACCCCACAAAAGGAGGCTTTATGATTCCGTGATGAACCGAGGCTTTTGGTGCGAGTTCGGTCCCACTTCCCCTCCATCAGTGTGCAGACGTGCCTCGTTCTTGCGGTTGTTAGTATGAACCGTTGTACACATCAGTGTGTAAGGTGACAGGGGAAGTAGAGAGGCTTTTAAACAGCTGAGAGTGGTGGTGGTGGTTACCTTGTGGCTCCATCTACTGTTATTTTTATGTGATTGTAAATTGTGGGTTTGATTGAATATGGCTCAGTCAAGCCCACAATGCTGAACATTGTTGTAGGGACTGGGATGTAATTTAATAAAGATCTTCACCCCTCTTACACACTTTAATTTCCTGATGTACGAATACAAGGGCAAGAGCTTTTTTTTCCCCTAAAGTGGTTGTCAAATAATCATTCAATCATTCAGAAATAAATAGGGAAAATATTCCCATGTCTTTAATTTGTATATTACATTGCTGGAAGCAGGCATAGATCACACACAAATCACAACAGACAATGACATAACTAGAAAGGAGCTGTATTTAAATAGGCCATTTCCACTGGTTGGGAGGTGGCTCCTCAACCAGCGGCTCCCATGGTTTCCACTCGACCATCTTCCTGGACAGAGCCAACTCGCACTCGGCCTGCAGGGAGGACACATTTGACAAGATGGTGATGTTCACTGCGGTTCTGGCATATGACTGATCTCATCACATACATACACTCATGTAGCCATTTGAGAAGACCAATTTTTTTAATATGAAGAAAAAATTCACACATGGCTTCTTTTTACGCCATTAGAGGGTGCAAAGAATGGCCTGGAGAGCTTTTTTTTTTTTTGGCCACAACAGGGTTTGCTCAATTGTCCATTTTTCTATATTTAGGAAATAATAGGCTGCAGTGGCTGTTGTAATACTGTGTTAAACTAGAGGCAGGAAAGGAAGGGAGACGACATTAGAGAAGAACTGAATAGAGGATCTAATGCTGGAAATTGGAAGTTGCTTTCACTGCAGCATTGTGAATAAAATGAATGAAAAATCTCGTTCTCACATGAACAAAGAGCAACAAACATACAATTACAAAAACAATGACTGGGGAGTGACTTAGATAAGGAAAAATCCACATCTGACAGTGCGTTTCAATTAAATCCAATGGAGCCTTTGGAGGTTTTGGGGGACCGGGGAGAGAATATACCTTCTTATTTTTGCAATGTTCAGAAAGAGAGGAAGTTTTAAGGAGAAGTTAGCATGCACGAGATTGAAGACCAACCTGGAAAATGACTTCTTCGATCTGCCCGCAGTTTATCTTCTGCTCCAGCTTCTCCACATCAGGCTCCTTTGAAGTGAAACAAAAAGTTCATTATCCAGAAATGCTGGCATCTCAAACAGACAACCCAAATCCAATGACATGATGACATTTAATCCCACATTCAAACCAAACACTCCATCTTTAATGCAGCAGGAGAGACGCTGAGGTGTGGTACACACCGTCTTGACCAGGTTGTAGCGCTCGCTGATCAGCTGCTCTGTGTACTTCCTGTACGCGGCGTCCTGAGGCATGACCTGCACCGACGCCAGGATCTTGGAGTACAGAACCCTCAGACGCTGAGAGGAAGACGCAGACAGGCGATGTGAGACAGCAGGTTAGAGGAGACAGACAGTACAAAATGGTACAGAATGGAAAAAAAAGTTACTATAGTGACTTAAGTGTGCAGCAGATAAGGGCGTGTGAGGCAACGCCCTTTTCTGCTGCGCTGAGGTTTTTGAGAGAGCCAGAGCAGTGGGAGGAGATCATGCGGAAGTTTGCATTCTGAACACATTTTGCCTCGTGCTCCCAACGGACTCTTTCATAAATTTTTATTCATCCTGTACAATATGGAAAAAATAAACATCCTGATTATTGAGTCAATACAGTATATTTTTTTTCATTACCTTTTTTTTTTTTTATTTTATTTTGGAAAAGCATTCCTCACACATTACCTCACATGGTATTAAACATTCTCATATGAGGCTCATAGAACATCTGCTCAGGGCTTTTCAACTTTTGCTTTTCCAGACATTTCCCTTTATGGCGTAACTATTTACATTTGCACCTGGGAAGCTTCGCACTCACAGTTTAAAAAGAGTTATAAATACGTGTATATAAATACACGTATATATACCTACATTACAAATGTACACTGGTACATAGATACATAAATATACATGCAATGTCATACACACTTGAAGTCAAATCAATTAAAATCTGATCTTATTGGTTTAATGTATTCAGACCACTTGTTCTGTATCAGGTAGAATTTTTCTTTTTGGATCCTGAGGGAAAACGACAGTTGTTCATAATTTATATTTCATGTATTATCTCTATCCATTCACCAGAGATTGGAGGGTCTGGTTTTAGCCGTCTCCGTGTGACCGCCTTTTTACTTGCCCCCAGAAGTATTTGAGCCAGTGTCTAGTCAGTTTAGTTCCATCTTTCAGTAGATAGTGTCACATCAAAAAAGGAATGTTACTTCCTAATTCATTATTAATATGCTTATGTATTTCTTGCCAATAAGTGACTAGAACCTGGCAGTTCCAGAGGATATGGAAGTGACTGGCATCATTTATCCCACAATGTCTCCAGCAACTACCGCCCCATCTAAACATCTCCAAAATGTCTTTTTTTGCAGGGAAATAATTAAAAATTGTACAATATTTTTCCAACAGAGCTCTCCTCATATTGTCAAACTACCTGAAATCCACTGCACTTCACATATTCTTTGCCAAATCTCATTTGAAATTTTGAAATTGCCCTGCTTCTCCCATTTCTTTTTTATATAAAGTGTATTTTCAGACCTACACTGGAGAATACCATGGTGCATTTTGGAAATAATTTAATGCATGCTGTGGATTTAGATGCTGCAAAGAATAATTTGATAATACATAATTCTTCTGTTGATAAGACTGTATTCAGGTTTTGACTGAAGTGATGCCGAACTTGAAGCTACATAAAAAATTTTGTTAAAAAATCCCTCTTGTCCGGGTCATATTTGTCCTGTAGATAAACTCTGGAATGCCCCCTTATGGACAAATGTATAATAGTTTGTCAGACCGTTTGAGGTCCGTTTTTGGAATTTATCATCGCATCTGTTTGGCACAAAATCTGAATCACAAGCACACCATCTTAACAATTTAGCTTCACTACCTTTTAGATTAAATATTTTAAAAGACAGAAAGTGTGACAGCTTTGTAAGACGCTGTGTCTGGTCTTTGTAAGTTTCTGTCCGGTAGAGCGCAAACTTCTGACACATCTCACTTCAGTTTCAAAATCTCAGCATAAAATCTGCTTACATGCAAAATCATGTTTAATAATCAAATTCAACCTAATTGCACTGAATTACATGGTATGAATCACACAGTAAAAAAACTCGGTATTCTCTGATTTTTTTCCCTCATCTCATTTTGTGAGGTTTTCATCAGTGACTTATCAGTAGCCAGTGTTGAATAACTTGGCTAGGAGCTGTTTGAGACGGTGATCATGTGTTTTGTGTGTTTGGCTGTTAGTTTCTCACCTCATGAGGATTGCTGGCCACAGCGAGGCCCACCAGGCCCGTGGTCTGAGGAGGAACAGAGGACACAAACCTTTAGTCGGATGATGAGCTTTGCATAGAGTCACATCTTGATTTTCCCTAAATCATAGCAGGCGAGCACACCTGAATACTCCTGACTACAGAGCCATGATAGTCATAACAGTAGTGTGTGTTCAGCCCCAGGTGTGATCATGATGTGTGTATATATCCAGGCACTAAATAATGACGCTGAAATACCAAGACCAACTTCAGACGAACACATTTCCAACCACCTGATCAAGGTCAGTGCAGCAAAAATAAATCAATTAAAGGTTTTCTAAACATTTTTTACCATAACAGTGTGCCTTGAATGTTTTTTTTTGTTAGGGTTAAGGTTAGTGAATCATCTCTTCTTACTGCTCATTAACAACAACAACTAAACTACAGGTTTCATGCTGGTTCATCAACAAGTTATTATTGTAGATGAACTATCTGCGGTCTTCTTTTTTTTTGTCCAATAACAGACAAATTCAACCTTTGACCATCTGATCATGACGCTCATCAGTCTGTTAAACTGTATTGGATTCGTAACATGTCTAGAAATGACTAACAGGTTGTTTTTAGCTGCTGTTCTCATTGTAAACACACCGCCGACTTCAAGTTAGCATGTCGGCTAAGAGGCTTAGCACGGCAGAAAGCTCGTCGCGGTCAAAGCCAAACTCTGCCTGAATAAGCGCGTCAGATAAACACACAGCTGCATTTTGACCTCAAAAACATGAAGCTCGTTTAGTCGACACGCTGTTGCTGATATTTTATTCTGCTCAAACACTAACATGACCTCCAGCCGTACCTTTTTCAGCAGCCCGGCCATTCCGTCCTGCAAAGGGTCCCGCTGACGATTTCCGGCCACTAGATGTGACGTTGCAGGAGCCTGTTGCCATGGCGCCCCCTGCTGTTTGTTTTTCTCAAGTACATGAAGGGCACATGATACACACACACACACACACACACACACTCCCCAATGAAAAAGCTGCTGTAAGTACTCTTCAGCATAATTTAAAATTAAAATAAATGACAGTGAACAACAAATAATAAAGTAAATTAGATATATGAAAAAAAAAAAAAATCAGAGTTAAAAGCAGTGTTGACTAAATAAGATCACAGAGCCTGGATCTCCCTCATTGTGGTGCATAATTAAAAAAAAAAAAAAAAAATGGCTTGGCTCATGATTTTCTTATTTATGTCATAGTTTGCATCTAAAAACATCTGCGGCAGAGGATCAAAGAGGCCATGACAGATTATAAAACAACAAGGGGTTAGTAATGCAGGCCGGCCCTGACCCACTGAGAGCCTCGTAAAACAAGTAAAAAAAAAAAAAAAAAAAAAAAAAGTCTCAAATTAACCCCGAAACACACAGGGAGACGAGGCAGGTCAGCTAACACTAGGCTGATCTGCTCTCTGTGTCTTGCTCTAGTTAAAAGTGAATTAACTGGAGTTTAACAGTGGATTGTTTTGGAAGACAAGTGAAAAGAGCATTACAATAGCCTGGTGGAGATAAATGCATGAACTAGTTTGGGATAGGAACGGCCACACCTTTGCAATATACCGTAAATGAATGAATCGAGAAGACTCTTGTAAGGCTAAGCTGCCTTACTCGTGACTCGGACAGAGTCACTACTGTCACAACTCCAAAGGTCTCTGCGCAGGCTGAGCCGACCACCGAAAATAGGCCCGTGGGCACGCGTCTGCAGTCATGTAGGCTACCGTTTCAGGACGCAGGTGGGCCACCGCTACAGACTAAACCAAATTGGTGCAGCTTGCTTCAGGGGCTATTTTCGTATCAAGGCACAGGCGCAGGCGGTTGCTGAGTCACGGCTCCAGACTGGTTCGTGGACTCGTGACTCGGACAGAGTCACTACTGTCACACCTCCAAATGTCTCTGCGCAGGCTGAGCCGACCACCGAAAATAGGCCCGTGGGCACGCGTCTGCAGTCATGTAGGCTACCGTTTCAGGACGCAGGTGGGCCACCGCTACAGACTAAACCAAATTGGTGCAGCTTGCTTCAGGGGCTATTTTCGTATCAAGGCACAGGCGCAGGCGGTTGCTGAGTCACGGCTCCAGACTGGTTCGTGGACTCGTGACTCGGACAGAGTCACTACTGTCACACCTCCAAATGTCTCTGCGCAGGCTGAGCCGACCACCGAAAATAGGCCCGTGGGCACGCGTCTGCAGTCATGTAGGCTACCGTTTCAGGACGCAGGTGGGCCACCGCTACAGACTAAAGCAAATTGGTGCAGCTTGCTTCAGGGGCTATTTTCGTATCAAGGCACAGGCGCAGGCGGTTGCTGAGTAACGGCTCCAGACTGGTTCGTGGACTCGTGACTCGGACAGAGTCACTACTGTCACAACTCCAAAGGTCTCTGCGCAGGCTGAGCCGACCACCGAAAATAGGCCCGTGGGCACGCGTCTGCAGTCATGTAGGCTACCGTTTCAGGACGCAGGTGGGCCACCGCTACAGACTAAAGCAAATTGGTGCAGCTTGCTTCAGGGGCTATTTTCGTATCAAGGCACAGGCGCAGGCGGTTGCTGAGTAACGGCTCCAGACTGGTTCGTGGACTCGTGACTCGGACAGAGTCACTACTGTCACAACTCCAAAGGTCTCTGCGCAGGCTGAGCCGACCACCAAAAATAGGCCCGTGGGCACGCGTCTGCAGTCATGTAGGCTACCGTTTCAGGACGCAGGTGGGCCACCGCTACAGACTAAAGCAAATTGGTGCAGCTTGCTTCAGGGGCTATTTTCGTATCAAGGCACAGGCGCAGGCGGTTGCTGAGTAACGGCTCCAGACTGGTTCGTGGACTCGTGACTCGGACAGAGTCACTACTGTCACAACTCCAAAGGTCTCTGCGCAGGCTGAGCCGACCACCGAAAATAGGCCCGTGGGCACGCGTCTGCAGTCATGTAGGCTACCGTTTCAGGACGCAGGTGGGCCACCGCTACAGACTAAAGCAAATTGGTGCAGCTTGCTTCAGGGGCTATTTTCGTATCAAGGCACAGGCGCAGGCGGTTGCTGAGTAACGGCTCCAGACTGGTTCGTGGACTCGTGACTCGGACAGAGTCACTACTGTCACAACTCCAAAGGTCTCTGCGCAGGCTGAGCCGACCACCGAAAATAGGCCCGTGGGCACGCGTCTGCAGTCATGTAGGCTACCGTTTCAGGACGCAGGTGGGCCACCGCTACAGACTAAAGCAAATTGGTGCAGCTTGCTTCAGGGGCTATTTTCGTATCAAGGCACAGGCGCAGGCGGTTGCTGAGTAACGGCTCCAGACTGGTTCGTGGACTCGTGACTCGGCCAGAGTCACTACTGTCACAACTCCAAAGGTCTCTGCGCAGGCTGAGCCGACCACCGAAAATAGGCCCGTGGGCACGCGTCTGCAGTCATGTAGGCTACCGTTTCAGGACACAGGTGGGCCACCGCTACAGACTAAACCAAATTGGTGCAGCTTGCTTCAGGGGCTATTTTCGTATCAAGGCACAGGCGCAGGCGGTTGCTGAGTAACGGCTCCAGACTGGTTCGTGGACTCGTGACTCGGACAGAGTCACTACTGTCACAACTCCAAAGGTCTCTGCGCAGGCTGAGCCGACCACCGAAAATAGGCCTGTGGGCACGCGTCTGCAGTCATGTAGGCTACCGTTTCAGGACGCAGGTGGGCCACCGCTACAGACTAAAGCAAATTGGTGCAGCTTGCTTCAGGGGCTATTTTCGTATCAAGGCACAGGCGCAGGCGGTTGCTGAGTAACGGCTCCAGACTGGTTCGTGGACTCGTGACTCGGACAGAGTCACTACTGTCACAACTCCAAAGGTCTCTGCGCAGGCTGAGCCGACCACCGAAAATAGGCCCGTGGGCACGCGTCTGCAGTCATGTAGGCTACCGTTTCAGGACGCAGGTGGGCCACCGCTACAGACTAAAGCAAATTGGTGCAGCTTGCTTCAGGGGCTATTTTCGTATCAAGGCACAGGCGCAGGCGGTTGCTGAGTAACGGCTCCAGACTGGTTCGTGGACTCGTGACTCGGACAGAGTCACTACTGTCACAACTTCAAAGGTCTCTGCGTAAGCTGAGCCGACCACCGAAAATAGGCCCGTGGGCACGCGTCTGCAGTCATGTAGGCTACCGTTTCAGGACGCAGGTGGGCCACCGCTACAGACTAAAGCAAATTGGTGCAGCTTGCTTCAGGGGCTATTTTCGTATCAAGGCACAGGCGCAGGCGGTTGCTGAGTAACGGCTCCAGACTGGTTCGTGGACTCGTGACTCGGACAGAGTCACTACTGTCACAACTCCAAAGGTCTCTGCGCAGGCTGAGCCGACCACCGAAAATAGGCCCGTGGGCACGCGTCTGCAGTCATGTAGGCTACCGTTTCAGGACGCAGGTGGGCCACCGCTACAGACTAAAGCAAATTGGTGCAGCTTGCTTCAGGGGCTATTTTCGTATCAAGGCACAGGCGCAGGCGGTTGCTGAGTAACGGCTCCAGACTGGTTCGTGGACTCGTGACTCGGCCAGAGTCACTACTGTCACAACTCCAAAGGTCTCTGCGCAGGCTGAGCCGACCACCGAAAATAGGCCCGTGGGCACGCGTCTGCAGTCATGTAGGCTACCGTTTCAGGACGCAGGTGGGCCACCGCTACAGACTAAAGCAAATTGGTGCAGCTTGCTTCAGGGGCTATTTTCGTATCAAGGCACAGGCGCAGGCGGTTGCTGAGTAACGGCTCCAGACTGGTTCGTGGACTCGTGACTCGGACAGAGTCACTACTGTCACAACTCCAAAGGTCTCTGCGCAGGCTGAGCCGACCACCGAAAATAGGCCCGTGGGCACGCGTCTGCAGTCATGTAGGCTACCGTTTCAGGACGCAGGTGGGCCACCGCTACAGACTAAACCAAATTGGTGCAGCTTGCTTCAGGGGCTATTTTCGTATCAAGGCACAGGCGCAGGCGGTTGCTGAGTCACGGCTCCAGACTGGTTCGTGGACTCGTGACTCGGACAGAGTCACTACTGTCACAACTCCAAAGGTCTCTGCGCAGGCTGAGCCGACCACCGAAAATAGGCCCGTGGGCACGCGTCTGCAGTCATGTAGGCTACCGTTTCAGGACGCAGGTGGGCCACCGCTACAGACTAAACCAAATTGGTGCAGCTTGCTTCAGGGGCTATTTTCGTATCAAGGCACAGGCGCAGGCGGTTGCTGAGTAACGGCTCCAGACTGGTTCGTGGACTCGTGACTCGGACAGAGTCACTACTGTCACAACTCCAAAGGTCTCTGCGCAGGCTGAGCCGACCACCGAAAATAGGCCCGTGGGCACGCGTCTGCAGTCATGTAGGCTACCGTTTCAGGACGCAGGTGGGCCACCGCTACAGACTAAACCAAATTGGTGCAGCTTGCTTCAGGGGCTTTTTTCGTATCAAGGCACAGGCGCAGGCGGTTGCTGAGTAACGGCTCCAGACTGGTTCGTGGACTCGTGACTCGGACAGAGTCACTACTGTCACAACTCCAAAGGTCTCTGCGCAGGCTGAGCCGACCACCGAAAATAGGCCCGTGGGCACGCGTCTGCAGTCATGTAGGCTACCGTTTCAGGACGCAGGTGGGCCACCGCTACAGACTAAACCAAATTGGTGCAGCTTGCTTCAGGGGCTTTTTTCGTATCAAGGCACAGGCGCAGGCGGTTGCTGAGTAACGGCTCCAGACTGGTTCGTGGACTCGTGACTCGGACAGAGTCACTACTGTCACAACTCCAAAGGTCTCTGCGCAGGCTGAGCCGACCACCGAAAATAGGCCCGTGGGCACGCGTCTGCAGTCATGTAGGCTACCGTTTCAGGACGCAGGTGGGCCACCGCTACAGACTAAACCAAATTGGTGCAGCTTGCTTCAGGGGCTTTTTTCGTATCAAGGCACAGGCGCAGGCGGTTGCTGAGTAACGGCTCCAGACTGGTTCGTGGACTCGTGACTCGGACAGAGTCACTACTGTCACAACTCCAAAGGTCTCTGCGCAGGCTGAGCCGACCACCGAAAATAGGCCCGTGGGCACGCGTCTGCAGTCATGTAGGCTACCGTTTCAGGACGCAGGTGGGCCACCGCTACAGACTAAACCAAATTGGTGCAGCTTGCTTCAGGGGCTATTTTCGTATCAAGGCACAGGCGCAGGCGGTTGCTGAGTAACGGCTCCAGACTGGTTCGTGGACTCGTGACTCGGACAGAGTCACTACTGTCACACCTCCAAAGGTCTCTGCGCAGGCTGAGCCGACCACCGAAAATAGGCCCGTGGGCACGCGTCTGCAGTCATGTAGGCTACCGTTTCAGGACGCAGGTGGGCCACCGCTACAGACTAAACCAAATTGGTGCAGCTTGCTTCAGGGGCTATTTTCGTATCAAGGCACAGGCGCAGGCGGTTGCTGAGTCACGGCTCCAGACTGGTTCGTGGACTCGTGACTCGGACAGAGTCACTACTGTCACACCTCCAAATGTCTCTGCGCAGGCTGAGCCGACCACCGAAAATAGGCCCGTGGGCACGCGTCTGCAGTCATGTAGGCTACCGTTTCAGGACGCAGGTGGGCCACCGCTACAGACTAAACCAAATTGGTGCAGCTTGCTTCAGGGGCTATTTTCGTATCAAGGCACAGGCGCAGGCGGTTGCTGAGTAACGGCTCCAGACTGGTTCGTGGACTCGTGACTCGGACAGAGTCACTACTGTCACAACTCCAAAGGTCTCTGCGCAGGCTGAGCCGACCACCGAAAATAGGCCCGTGGGCACGCGTCTGCAGTCATGTAGGCTACCGTTTCAGGACGCAGGTGGGCCACCGCTACAGACTAAACCAAATTGGTGCAGCTTGCTTCAGGGGCTTTTTTCGTATCAAGGCACAGGCGCAGGCGGTTGCTGAGTAACGGCTCCAGACTGGTTCGTGGACTCGTGACTCGGACAGAGTCACTACTGTCACACCTCCAAATGTCTCTGCGCAGGCTGAGCCGACCACCGAAAATAGGCCCGTGGGCACGCGTCTGCAGTCATGTAGGCTACCGTTTCAGGACGCAGGTGGGCCACCGCTACAGACTAAACCAAATTGGTGCAGCTTGCTTCAGGGGCTATTTTCGTATCAAGGCACAGGCGCAGGCGGTTGCTGAGTAACGGCTCCAGACTGGTTCGTGGACTCGTGACTCGGACAGAGTCACTACTGTCACAACTCCAAAGGTCTCTGCGCAGGCTGAGCCGACCACCGAAAATAGGCCCGTGGGCACGCGTCTGCAGTCATGTAGGCTACCGTTTCAGGACGCAGGTGGGCCACCGCTACAGACTAAACCAAATTGGTGCAGCTTGCTTCAGGGGCTATTTTCGTATCAAGGCACAGGCGCAGGCGGTTGCTGAGTAACGGCTCCAGACTGGTTCGTGGACTCGTGACTCGGACAGAGTCACTACTGTCACAACTCCAAAGGTCTCTGCGCAGGCTGAGCCGACCACCGAAAATAGGCCCGTGGGCACGCGTCTGCAGTCATGTAGGCTACCGTTTCAGGACGCAGGTGGGCCACCGCTACAGACTAAACCAAATTGGTGCAGCTTGCTTCAGGGGCTTTTTTCGTATCAAGGCACAGGCGCAGGCGGTTGCTGAGTAACGGCTCCAGACTGGTTCGTGGACTCGTGACTCGGACAGAGTCACTACTGTCACAACTCCAAAGGTCTCTGCGCAGGCTGAGCCGACCACCGAAAATAGGCCCGTGGGCACGCGTCTGCAGTCATGTAGGCTACCGTTTCAGGACGCAGGTGGGCCACCGCTACAGACTAAAGCAAATTGGTGCAGCTTGCTTCAGGGGCTATTTTCGTATCAAGGCACAGGCGCAGGCGGTTGCTGAGTAACGGCTCCAGACTGGTTCGTGGACTCGTGACTCGGACAGAGTCACTACTGTCACAACTCCAAAGGTCTCTGCGCAGGCTGAGCCGACCACCGAAAATAGGCCCGTGGGCACGCGTCTGCAGTCATGTAGGCTACCGTTTCAGGACGCAGGTGGGCCACCGCTACAGACTAAACCAAATTGGTGCAGCTTGCTTCAGGGGCTATTTTCGTATCAAGGCACAGGCGCAGGCGGTTGCTGAGTAACGGCTCCAGACTGGTTCGTGGACTGGTGACTCGGACAGAGTCACTACTGTCACAACTCCAAAGGTCTCTGCGCAGGCTGAGCCGACCACCGAAAATAGGCCCGTGGGCACGCATCTGCAGTCATGTAGGCTACCGTTTCAGGACGCAGGTGGGCCACCGCTACAGACTAAAGCAAATTGGTGCAGCTTGCTTCATGGGCTATTTTCGTATCAAGGCACAGGCGCAGGCGGTTGCTGAGTAACGGCTCCAGACTGGTTCGTGGACTCGTGACTCGGACAGAGTCACTACTGTCACAACTCCAAAGGTCTCTGCGCAGGCTGAGCCGACCACCGAAAATAGGCCCGTGGGCACGCGTCTGCAGTCATGTAGGCTACCGTTTCAGGACGCAGGTGGGCCACCGCTACAGACTAAACCAAATTGGTGCAGCTTGCTTCAGGGGCTATTTTCGTATCAAGGCACAGGCGCAGGCGGTTGCTGAGTAACGGCTCCAGACTGGTTCGTGGACTCGTGACTCGGACAGAGTCACTACTGTCACAACTCCAAAGGTCTCTGCGCAGGCTGAGCCGACCACCGAAAATAGGCCCGTGGGCACGCGTCTGCAGTCATGTAGGCTACCGTTTCAGGACGCAGGTGGGCCACCGCTACAGACTAAACCAAATTGGTGCAGCTTGCTTCAGGGGCTATTTTCGTATCAAGGCACAGGCGCAGGCGGTTGCTGAGTAACGGCTCCAGACTGGTTCGTGGACTCGTGACTCGGACAGAGTCACTACTGTCACAACTCCAAAGGTCTCTGCGCAGGCTGAGCCGACCACCGAAAATAGGCCCGTGGGCACGCGTCTGCAGTCATGTAGGCTACCGTTTCAGGACGCAGGTGGGCCACCGCTACAGACTAAACCAAATTGGTGCAGCTTGCTTCAGGGGCTATTTTCGTATCAAGGCACAGGCGCAGGCGGTTGCTGAGTAACGGCTCCAGACTGGTTCGTGGACTCGTGACTCGGACAGAGTCACTACTGTCACAACTCCAAAGGTCTCTGCGCAGGCTGAGCCGACCACCGAAAATAGGCCCGTGGGCACGCGTCTGCAGTCATGTAGGCTACCGTTTCAGGACGCAGGTGGGCCACCGCTACAGACTAAACCAAATTGGTGCAGCTTGCTCCAGGGGCTATTTTCGTATCAAGGCACAGGCGCAGGCGGTTGCTGAGTCACGGCTCCAGACTGGTTCGTGGACTCGTGACTCGGACAGAGTCACTACTGTCACACCTCCAAATGTCTCTGCGCAGGCTGAGCCGACCACCGAAAATAGGCCCGTGGGCACGCGTCTGCAGTCATGTAGGCTACCGTTTCAGGACGCAGGTGGGCCACCGCTACAGACTAAACCAAATTGGTGCAGCTTGCTTCAGGGGCTATTTTCGTATCAAGGCACAGGCGCAGGCGGTTGCTGAGTAACGGCTCCAGACTGGTTCGTGGACTCGTGACTCGGACAGAGTCACTACTGTCACACCTCCAAATGTCTCTGCGCAGGCTGAGCCGACCACCGAAAATAGGCCCGTGGGCACGCGTCTGCAGTCATGTAGGCTACCGTTTCAGGACGCAGGTGGGCCACCGCTACAGACTAAACCAAATTGGTGCAGCTTGCTTCAGGGGCTATTTTCGTATCAAGGCACAGGCGCAGGCGGTTGCTGAGTCACGGCTCCAGACTGGTTCGTGGACTCGTGACTCGGACAGAGTCACTACTGTCACACCTCCAAATGTCTCTGCGCAGGCTGAGCCGACCACCGAAAATAGGCCCGTGGGCACGCGTCTGCAGTCATGTAGGCTACCGTTTCAGGACGCAGGTGGGCCACCGCTACAGACTAAACCAAATTGGTGCAGCTTGCTTCAGGGGCTATTTTCGTATCAAGGCACAGGCGCAGGCGGTTGCTGAGTCACGGCTCCAGACTGGTTCATGGACTCGTGACTCGGACAGAGTCACTACTGTCACACCTCCAAATGTCTCTGCGCAGGCTGAGCCGACCACCGAAAATAGGCCCGTGGGCACGCGTCTGCAGTCATGTAGGCTACCGTTTCAGGACACAGGTGGGCCACCGCTACAGACTAAACCAAATTGGTGCAGCTTGCTTCAGGGGCTATTTTCGTATCAAGGCACAGGCGCAGGCGGTTGCTGAGTAACGGCTCCAGACTGGTTCGTGGACTCGTGACTCGGACAGAGTCACTACTCGGCACCGACTTTTTGCTTTGCTGCAGGCTTTAGGTTAGCGATTCAGTTGTATAGCAATAGCTTGCTGAAGTTTGAGGGGTATTACATTAACTATAAACACCTAGAGATGTCATCCTGGAACTATATCCAGCATTGTTTTGGAGTTTTTTTTGTTTTTTTGTTTATTTGTACCCCCGTTATTTGTTGCCGAGGCAGCATCCCTTGTTGGGATCCATGTACAAAAATGTCCAGACTACAAAATTTCAAAAACAACAACAACAACAAAAACAACAAAATGATATATAATACAACATCAAAAAAAAAAAACTAAACAAGATCACATACCCCCCACACACATTTACACATTTATATACATACATGTACATCCACACACGCGCACACACACACACGCCTACACAAAAGCATTAGAAACAACAATACCAGTAATACAACATTAAAAATGAACTGTTAAAGTCATATCAGAGTTGATCCCGTTCACTCAAAGCAATCCGTTTTTAAGGCATTTTTTAAACCTTACTTTGTTAGAGATTTTTTTTAGTGAACCATGTCGTGAGCTCCAATGAGTGGAAGCTCTGTACAAAACAGTTTTCTGGATTGCACTGGTTTTGGGTGTTGGAACTACAATATGATGTTGTGTTGCTTGTCTTGGACTGTGAGTGTGTCTGTCATTGATATACAAAATCCTGGCATGAAATTCTTTAGATGTAGCTTGAAACAAAATATTCCCAAAAAACACAAGAAGATTGCACATTAATCTATCCTCCACTTTAAGCCAGACAAGAGCATCATGCATGCTATCAACACTAGACCTGGGTGAACAATGATGAGCTAAACGGGCTGCTTTGTTCTGTGCAAGATGCAGCGCATGAAGATCTTTTCTAGTTGCACTAGACCCTACAACAGAACAATAATCCAGGTGAGACAAAACTAATGATTTTATTACAATATTGATTGAGTGATCAGTCATGAAATACCTACATCTCCTGATAGCTGACATTGCACTACCCATTTTAGTGACAATTTTAACAATATGACAAGACCAGGGTGACACCAAGCAGTTTTACAATTTTGATTTGCTCAAGGGTTATACCTTTCATTGTGAGAGAAAGGGACAGTTCTTTTTTCAATGCAAAGTTAGATCTAAAGATGGTACATTTAGTTTTAATTATATTAAGTACTAGTTTGTTATTTTCCACCCAGTTTGATATGCATTCAAGATCTCTCTGTAAGGATTCATTAAGCTCATTCAGACTATTGGAGGATCTATATAATGTGCAATCATCAGCAAACATCATCATGGTTGATTCTTTTAACACCAAAGGCAAGTCATTAGTAAAAATAGAGAAAAGAAGTGGCCCAAGGCAAGTTCCTTGAGGCACCCCCCACTCCGACCTTCTTTTAACAGAGGGACAACCATTAAAATACACACTGTGAACTGTCATTTAAGTAGCTCCTTAGCCAATCAACAGCATTTACACTAAAACCATAAACGTAAAGTTTTTTCAATAATAAATCATGATCGATAACATCAAATGCTGCACTGAAGTCAAGTAAAACAGCACTGACAAGATTTTTGTTATCAATTTGACACAACCAGTCGTCCGTTATTTGTGTTAGAGCCATGCAGGTGGAGTGATTCATTTTGTAGGCGTGTTGAAACTCAGAATCAAGGTCATTAACGGAAAATGGAAAAATAATTCATGATTTAATCACAAGAATACGAATTGGTCTACTGTTCTCCTTGCTAAAGGGAGTCCTGTTATTCTTTGGTATGGGAATCATTTTAGCAACTTTCCAAGCATGAGGAAATATGTTCTGTTTAAGGGTCAAGTTAAAAATATGACATACGGGTTCAGCAATATAGTATTAATATAATATTAATTTAATTAATTTTCCATCAAGATTATCCATCTCAAACTGTATGTCATCTTTTACTGAAGCCAACATTTTTCTCACATGCTCAACTACTACTGAAGCTAAACTTACAGGTTTTGTTTATCATTATACATTTTTTTGATTAAGTCATCTGATATTGTGCAATTTGAAGTGTTCATTTTTTGTCTTAAATATTCAACTTTATTAACAAAGTAGTTATTAAGATGATCAGCAATTTTATGAGGTTTTGTGATAAATATGCCCTCTGACTCAATAAAGGAAGGATTGTTTGCTTTGGATCTGCCAAGCAAATTATTAAAGGTATATTAAGGTAATTATTAAATCCATAGTTTCTTACTGTTATGCTTTGAATTATTAATTTTGTTTTGATAATTCTTTTTTTTTTTTGTCTATTCATTTTTGTGACCTTGTTTCTGAGTGAACGATATTTTTTTTTTTCTTTATCCAGCTATGGGACTGGCGTACTTCTGACTGGTGAATTTTTTCATTGGTGCATGTTTATCTGCTTCTATAGCTGGGTTCATGAGATCATTTCTGGTCTTCACAGGAATATGGCTTTGCACGTATACAGCAACACCTCCCCCAAACCTATTTCTGTCTTTTCTAAAAGTGCAGTAACCTGGTATTTCTATCTCCCCATTACCAGTTAAGTCATCCAAGTGTGTTACGGATATTGTCATTATATTTGTTATCACTTTCCAAAATTGACAGAAGTGCCTGGATCTTAAGTTTAAGACTGCAAAGGTGATGGGGAGCAAAGAAAAATAGAGAGTGAAAAGAAGGAAGAAAAGGAAACTGGCTACTCATTGATCGTTGGATAGCAGGACGGGACACTGGCATTGCCTCTGAAGATCGGTAGATGAACATCCTGTGAAGGGAGAACTGTTTCAGATCAAATTGCCAACATTCCCCCTCTCTTTCAACATCCTTAAGCTACCTTGACCTGTGACCTTTCTGATGTTTTGAGAGAGAGAGAGAGAGAGAGAGAGAGAGAGAGAGAGAGAGAGAGGGCCAGAACTGATTTTGCATTCAAAAAAATTCTTCTAACTTATATTGTGCTGCATTTTAGCTTCTTAGGTCTTGGCTTTTACCAGGTATTCCTTTCATTTTTACAAGTTATTGTAATAAGAAGTAATTAACCATCAAAGACACTGAGACATTGTGACAACCATCCCCATCATAGGGTTGGTTGTCACAAGGTATGGGGTTGGTTGTCCATATAGCTATCAATGGGGTTTCATTGAAAAAAATATTTGTGATTTAAAAATCACATGTAATGTTTTAGTTTTTTAAGATAGAATCACCAAATACATTAAAAAAAAAAAAATCCTGCCTGTATAATAGTGCTCATCAATAGCCCTTGTATTTAAAACACAAACTGGAACCAGGTGACTGTTTGTTTGAATGATCCTCTGAAATGAGAAGTAAAATGAAACAAATTACAGAGATGAAAAAACTAACCTTTACTGAATCTATTGTGTGTATGAGTGTGTAAAATCAGAATCACATGAGACGTTATGAATTATAACGTTTGCCATGCCGACTGTCCTGCTGGACTCATTTAAACCCATGGAAACGACCACAAGTTAAAGAAAACAATCAAGAAGAAAAAATATCACAAGAAGTAATTGCCTTGACTGAGCCTACAAAGTAACTTAATGTCCTCATGAGTACATGAGGACATCTTGACAAACATTTTAACCCTTGAAATGTGGAAATGTGTTAGAAAGCTGCCAACACTTTTGGTGCTAGCGGGTCAAATTCGACCCATGATTTAACTCACCTAATCACTAACTTATTTTGCATTCATATTCATGTCAACAGTGTTTTCAATTTCCTATTTGTTAGCCCTATGGACCTTTCATCCTACAATAACACTCGTTTTCAATTATAAAAATGTTTAAATTCACTCCGTTATATTTCATACAATGAAGACAATGGATAATTATGTTATCTGACTATTATAGACTAATATTAGAACACAGCTTATTAATTAATCGATTAATTTATTTATTGCATTTAATATTATTAACCATAGTGACATCTGTGGTGTTATGGGTCAAAACTGACTGGTATAGATTTACGTCAGGAAGAAGATAAAAAGTCCTTTTTTTTCCTAAACCCAAACTTTATTTTGCTCAAAATAGCAAATGCAAATTGACAATGAAGAAGAAAATGAACAAGGGCAAGTTTCTCTCTCTCTCAAATTCAATATTGACAATATAATGTGTCTCTCTGTGCACGTTCAAAATATTACTTTCAAACTGATCACTGGCAACATTGGCAAGATATGCAGATGGCATCTGTACCTCACTGACCTGCCCAGCCACATTTTGTGACACAGTGACACAAACACATCACATCAAAAAAGGTGAAATGTGCACATCAACACCTAACAGTACCCATTGCAAATGGTGCAACATCATCAAAATCGATGCACAGCCATGAGTAAAGCAATTGTGTGTGTTTGCATGTGTTTGTGTGCTAGAGAGGAAGACAGAAAGAGGTTGTGTGTGTGTGTGTGTGTGTGTGTGTGCGTGTGGGATTGGGCCGCTCTTCTCTGCCGGGTTATTTGACCCGTAACACCACAGATGTAACTTTTTGTTTTGGATCAAATGATCAAAACTTTTCACAATTTATTTTGGTGCGTTAAAATAGCTGTTTCTGAGGATATCATGAAGCCTTGTTTCAATAAGAAAATGTAAAAGGTACTTTTAACAAATCTAAAGTTGAAAACGGGTCAAAAATGACCTTAACACAATAGGCTTAAGCTTGCTAGTTAAAAACTGACTCAAATCAAAGCAATTACCTTTGATTTTTTTTTTTTTTTAAAGTGTTCGATTTTTAAATGACTAATAACCTACATGCTTTTAATACCAAGCGCAACACCAACATGGAAAATTACTCTGACCCAGAAAAATTACAAAACATCTCCTGACATGAATGTTTTCTGTGTGCTCCACACAATGACCCGTGCAAAATGAACAGGTCAGGCCAACTCTCTCATTTCAACATCATGTCACAGCGCCCTCTAGTGTGGCTGTGATAAGCAGTGTGACAACCAACCAACCCCGGTGTCCCCTATTTTCCCGATCAGACGCCAAAGTTCAGCGGCACATGTCTGATGTCAGATTCACCTGTGCACAGCCGTGAACTTGTACACCAGGTAAGCAAGAAGTTAGCAAGTCGGCATCATCTTACCAGGTCGGCAGTGGTTCCTCCGCGCTGGTCTGGATCACAGTGTCACACACAACCGAGTCCTTGCGTTGGCTGCATCAATCACCGAAAATAGTCCCGTCTGCAGCACCGCAGGCCAACCGCTTTCTCTCGAGTTTAGAGAAACGCTGATCTCCTGAGACCACAACCACCACCGCTGCACACTCAGAACCACAACTAATTGCCATGCCAACCAACATCCAACAGAGGATGACGTTTTTCGGGTAGTGTGACATCATAAGGCCAAACCGAACGGTGCGAGGTTCGGTCAGCGGCCTTTGTGACAGGCGCCGTGGGCCCGCACGGCTCTGCCTCCACCATCAGCGCTCTGTGTCCAGCGGCCAGGCCCAGTGTGTCAGATGAATTATTAATTGGATTAATAGTAATAATAATCCCTCTTCCTGATGGACGTCAGATTTACTTGAATTTAAATGCTTGTTTGATTTCTGTCTTTGATTTCTAACAAAAAAAAAAAAAAAAATGGGGAAACGGAAACTGAAATGACTATGAAATTAATAATGACTAATGATAATTGATAATGATAACTGAAAAAAGAAAGTGATAAAATTAACAAAAACTAGCAGAAAAAATGCATAAAACTATATTAGGAATTATTCTAATTATATATTCAAATTAGCCTATATTACAAGAAAAAAACTGACTGGTATAGATTTACGTCAGAAAGAAGATAAAAAGTCCTTTTTTTCCTAAACCCAAACTTTATTTTGCTCAAAATAGCAAATGCAAATTGACAATGAAGAAGAAAATGAACAAGGGCAAGTTTCTCTCTCTCTCAAATCCAATATTGACAATATAATGTGTCTCTCTGCACGTTCAAAATATTACTTTCAAACTGATCACTGGCAACATTGGCAAGATATGCAGATGGAATCTGTACCTCACTGACCTGCCCAGCCACATTTTGTGACACAGTGACACAAACACATCACATCAAAAAAGGTGAAATGTGCACATCAACACCTAACAGTAGTAACCCATTGCAAATGGTGCAACATCATCAAAATCGATGCACAGCCATGAGTAAAGCAATTGTGTGCATGTGTTTGTGTGCTAGAGAGGAAGACAGAAAGAGGTTGTGTGTGTGCGTGTGGGATTGGGCCGCTCTTCTCTGCCGGGTTATTTGACCCGTAACACCACAGATGTAACTTTGTTTTGGATCAAATGATCAAAACTTTTCACAATTTATTTTGGTGCGTTAAAATAGCTGTTTCTGAGGATATCATGAAGCCTTGTTTCAATAAGAAAATGTAAAAGGTACTTTTAACAAATCTAAAGTTGAAAACGGGTCAAAAATGACCTTAACACAATAGGCTTAAGCTTGCTAGTTAAAAACTGACTCAAATCAAAGCAATTACCTTTGATTTTTTTTTTTTTTAAAGTGTTCGATTTTTAAATGACTAATAACCTACATGCTTTTAATACCAAGCGCAACACCAACATGGAAAATTACTCTGACCCAGAAAAATTACAAAACATCTCCTGACGTGAATGTTTTCTGTTTGCTACACAAAATGACCCGTGCAAAATGAACAGGAGGTCAGGCCAACTCTTTCATTTCAACATCATGTCACAGCGCCCTCTAGTGTGGCTGTGATAAGCAGTGTGACAACCAACCAACCCCGGTGTCCCCTATTTCCCGATCAGACGCCAAAGTTCAGCGGCACATGTCTGATGTCAGATTCACCTGTGCACAGCCGTGAACTTGTACACCAGGTAAGCAAGAAGTTAGCAAGTCGGCATCATCTTACCAGGTCGGCAGTGGTTCCTCCGCGCTGGTCTGGATCACAGTGTCACACACAACCGAGTCCTTGCGTTGGCTGCATCAATCACCGAAAATAGTCCCGTCTGCAGCACCGCAGGCCAACCGCTTTCTCTCAAGTTTAGAGAAACGCTGATCTCCTGAGACCACAACCACCACCGCTGCACACTCAGAACCACAACTAATTGCCATGCCAACCAACATCTAACAGAGGATGACGTTTTTCGGGTAGTGTGACATCATAAGGCCAAACCGAACGGTGCGAGGTTCGGTCAGCGGCCTTTGTGACAGGCGCCGTGGGCCCGCACGGCTCTGCCTCCACCATCAGCGCTCTGTGTCCAGCGGCCAGGCCCAGTGTGTCAGATGAATTATTAATTGGATTAATAGTAATAATAATCCCTCTTCCTGATGGCCGTCAGATTTACTTGAATTTAAATGCTTGTTTGATTTCTGTCTTTGATTTCTAAAAAAAAAAAAAAATGGGGAAACGGAAACTGAAATGACTATGAAATTAATAATGACTAATGATAATTGATAATGATAACTGAAAAAAGAAAGTGATAAAATTAACAAAAACTAGCGGAAAAAATGCATAAAACTATATTAGGAATTATTCTAATTATATATTCAAATTATATTACAAGAAAAAAAAAAACATTTCCATGTGTTTTTCTTTTTTTTTTCCCAGGACTTTTTTAACCCTCCTGTTTGTTATCTTAGGGGTCAATTTTACCCAATTCAGGGTTTAACATGTCACGATACATGATTAAAATTGTTTTTTTTTTTTGTTTTTTTTTTTGACCTCATAATTCTTGACTTTTCCTAATTAACATATATTTTCAATGTCCTGGACACATTTTGTAGCTGTAGGTGTTAATTGGCTTTACACACATTTGCTTTAGATTGTTTTGGATGAGACCGAGGAACATGTCATTTATAATCATCAAAAAAAAACCTGACTTGTCTCAAATTTTCTTTAGGGCCCTCACCTAACATCAGCACACCTGTAGTAGCACCACAACCACTGATAGTTAATGTGACATTTGGGGGAGAAAAACCTGATTCCCACAAAAACTAAGGTTATGTTTTATGCAAGGGACTACTTAGATAGTCAACAAGACACAAACTTGGGTAACAATTTTTATTATAATGCTTTTCAGGAGGTTTAAGATACTGGAGTTGGTAAATCTGAAGCTAACAGGAGGGTTAAGGGAGTGTTCTTAATTTCAGCTCATTACCCTTTACCCCTTGAATTTTTGGATTTTCACAAGAAAACTGAGCTGTGACTTTTAAGTTTGCAAGTCAGAAACTTAAGTTATCCTGCATTCAAGCGCCTGTCAGACATAAAAACAAAATGACACCTATGAAGTAAACTGTTTTATGACCAGGGGTTGTGAGGGGCTAGGCCCGGGCCTAGTGACACCACTGCACAAAACCAGTGTTGTTTGCCCACAAAATCTTCAATACACAAAATGTAGGGATGTGCATGTTGGGAGAGATTTCTGATGCAGCTCTTTTGGCAGCAAAATGTGTTTCTGCTTGCCATAGCTGAGGGGGGAAACCAGTGATAGCACTCCTTTCATGTCATTGTTCCCTTGTTTCATTAGATTTTGTTATGAATATTTTTTAAGCTCATATGCCTTCTTGCACAGGCTGTTTATCAGACTTTTAGTAATGATTTGTTTACCCATCATCACATAAATAGTTCAGACAGTGATTTTGCAGCATGGCTTTGGCAATAATGTGACCTCAATATTCATCCCAGTAAAGCTTATTTGAATTCTCAGAATTTTGACTTTGAATCTCAGTTTGTTTGTTTGTTTTTTTTTTTAATTTTCATGTGACCCTAATCCTGTTCCATATATTTTGGAAGGTATTAACTGGACATTCATCATTTCTGAGGTATACGTGGAGCTGAGCAACCTGCTTGGTCAAAGACACAAGCCAACCCTGCTGATAATTCCCATAAATCGCAGCTAATCATGGATCGCTGGCTGGTAGGCCATCTGTTGGGTTAAGGCTGGAAGCTAATGGTTATGCTTTCTGTTTTTATTTGTGTTTACATACAATACTACTGTGTACCAAACTTAGACTGTGTACAAGGTGTGCTGGTAACCATTGTGCAAAGGAAATAACACCTTTCAGGACACTGTTAACCACCATTATGGATACTTCAATGCTGCAGCCACGACTTGGCTTCAATCTGTACTTGTAGCCACATCACAGTCAACCTCTAAAACAAAGCCTTGTTTAGTGCCGCAGCTGTGATAAACCCTCTGGCTTTTAGGTCAGTCACAAAGCTATGCAATGTTAAATGTTTGTTTTAAAGCATCTGGTCATCACCAAAACATTCAAATGCTCTCAACATTTTCCTTGTCTGGAGTGCATAAAACAACACTTGCATAAAACAACACAACACAGACATGGTTCAGTCTTCGGCTGTTATCTGACTCTGAAAGATTTTAACACCAAGTGGAAGCCGGGAAAAAAAAACTTTAATGACATCAAACCAGAGCACTGTCAACTATATGCACATGGACCAATATTATCAGTCTTTAAAACATCTATTTAAAAAATGTTTGGCAGAAAAAGAACATCTATCTACAGTACAGTAAAATTTCAAAGTATAAAAATATATTACAAATCTTCAGAAGTATTTACAGACAGGTTTTCTCTAGAAATGTGTCTAACTCTACAATTTTGTCAGTTTAGCTTGCCTCAGTTAGCTTTCAGTCTAGCTGTGTTACCTAAAACATAAAAGCAACATCTCCCTCCCCCTAAAACTTCTCAATATGCTCAGCACCTAATGTAGATTCTTCAGAGAGCCTTGGAAACAAGATTCACTAAACTCACAGCATTGTTCTGGAGGTGATGGGGGAGCAAAAGAACATAGAGACTGAAAAGAAGGAAGAAGGAGAGACTGGCTCCTCATTGGTCGTTGGATAGCAGGATGTGACACTGGCATCGCCTCTGAAGATCGTTAGAAGAACATCCTGTGGAGGGAGAATTGTTTTAGATAAAATTGCCAACATTCCTCTTTTCCTTCAACACCCTGAAACTGCCTCGACCTGTGACCTTTCTGTTATGAGATGGTCACTCTCTGCCCTAAGCCACCCTGCCACCTTTACACACACACACACACACACACACACACACACACACACACACACACACACACACACACCTGTAGATGTTGGGGTCGAGGAGCACAGCTGTATCTGTGGGCAGCTTGGACAGATGCACCACTTTGGTTTTCTGCTGCAACCTGTCGCTCTCATTCACCCAAACATCTGGCAGTCTGAGACAGAGAGACAAGATGACATGAGGAGAGGAGAACATGAAGTCACGTGGAGCCATAGATGTTGCCACAAATACTTTTTCTGCATGTTGACAAACCATTGATTTTTTTTAATGATTAATTGTAAAGCCCCAATCTGTGAAACAAAAAATAAGAACACTGGAGGAAAAGGATGGGGGTGGTGAGGGGACTGAAAGAAGAATGCAGGACTCACATGTCTTCAGGTGTCCAGTGCAACAGGACCTTGACTTTTCCAGAGTCTTCTTTCCTCCTCGCTATTACCTGAAAAGACAGAGATCCAGATAAGAATATAACCAAGTGCAGGGACCATTAGCCTGCATTGCTGTTATAGATGGGATCCAGGCCGGTGTCATTAAAAAGATGCATAATGACCAAAGGGTTTGGCTGTATTGTGGAGGCTGGTATAGTGGGCGGGTAGTTAGTATGTTCACATTTTATTTAAGCAAATATTAAATCAGAGAATGTCAGGCTGCTGTGTGTATTAGTGCCAGAATCGGTATTCAACCCTTAAAGTAATCTGAAATTCTCCTGGATCCCATCAGGATGTTACTGAATGGACAGAGGAGACAATAAAAACACTGTACAGAGCACAGCCCTGTTCTTTAGCATACACACTCTGACATTTCTGGTTCCAAAAACCTTCAGCGGCTTTCTTCCATCATTGTCTACAAAGTCTGGAGGGTCTTTAGATGTTGTGAGGAGGTTAAAAATGAGAAGTCAATATGATACATGTAAGAAATGGCTCTCACCAAAACCTCAGTGTGTGTGTGTGTGCTCTTGGTCAGGTGGCACAGTCTGGTTATTTGTTCTAACAATGTTTAGATTAAAATCTCAGAAAATGAACAGCTACAAGGAAAAAATTGGGCCTTAGAAATCTAGTTTCCAGTTTAAGAATAAAGTTAACATTTGAATTAGCTGAAGAAATAACAGTCAAAAATCTAAATTTATTGAAAGAAGTGCTACTTGGTGGATCATATGTTTTCTGAATTCAACAGTGCACTCCAGCATTTCGGGAAATTTGCAAATTTGAATAATATCATCATATGCATCATCAAACTGCCAGAAGTGTAAATGGAGTTTCACATCACATTCTCACCCACACAAAAAGGAAACACATTCTAGGCTTGTCCCACACAGAATACTGCACCAATTTCAAAACTGAGAGATGGATATAAGATAAGAGTGTTACTGGTTAATACGTGGCTCAAAGGCAGATGCCTCCCTCTGCTGGTGTCAAAGTGCATGTCAGTGTAATCCCTGAACCATTTATGTTCCTGCCAACCCTCAATAGTTCTATACAAGATTCTCTTGGCTCAAATGTACTAGGATGAAACTGATTTGAGATGCAACTAACATCTATTTTCATTATCGATTAACCTGTCGATTATTTTCTTGACTGACTGATTAGTTGTTTGGTCCATAAATGATTCCCAGCTTCCCACAGCCAACAGTAATGTCCCCAAATGCCTTGTTTAGTCCCAACCAACAGTCCACAACCCAAAGATATTTAGTCTGCAGTCATAGAGGACTAAAAAAAAAAAAAAAAAAAAAAAAAAAAAACAATATTCCCATTTGAGAAGCTAAAATCAGACAGTTTGTTTCCTCTTAATGTCTCAAAACCATTACTTGATTATCAAAATAGTTAGCGTTTAATTTAATAGTTGGCAACTAATCGATTATTTGACTAACAGTTGCAACTCTAAGCATGTACAGTATGTAACTGTATTAGAATCTAGCCACAGAGCAAGATGTAAAACACAGAATTTAAAAAGCCAAGGCATACAACACACCATACCAAACCAAACCGTTGTTCTCATTTCACATGATCTAACTTCCATTAGAGAGTAACTCCTTTGATACCTTAAAGTGAGATCAAGAAGCTGACTCCAATGTACATGCATGATGATAAGAGTCACGAGAATGTGTGTATTTGGCCATATGTGATCTGATGTTTGTGTGTGTGTTTGTGTGTGTGTGTGTGTGTGTAAGCCCACCGTGCTGTGGAACACGACACTGTGTCCGTTACCCAGACTCTCTATGTGTGTTGCCAGGTTGAGGCAGATGGCTCGATGGCGGATGGCGTCCATGGTCTGAGCGTCAAAGAAGTCATGGGGCCGGGCTGAAAATGTTTAATAAATAATGAAATCTTTTAAATAAATAAATAAACGTTAGCACTATAATTATAAAGGTCACATCAGATAGGGGATGCCAATTGCACTGATTTTTACTAATGTGGGAGAGAAGCTGTTGAGAAATACAGTTAGAAATATTGTTTTAACCGATACTTAAGTGTGTCTGTGTGTGTGCGCATCACCACAGGTGAATGTGTGTGTTGATTTTTAAGGATATTCAACTGCAAGGACAGTATGTGTACATGTACAAAAATGAACAAAATGTGCCAAGGCATTTTCAGAGTGCATAAGGTTTCTGTGAATGTTAATGTGTGTGTGTGTGTGTGTGTGTGTGTGTTCTACTTACGGAGAGAGCGCCTGCGTTTGTTCTTGAGTTTCCTCCTCTTGTTCAGGCCGGCCTTTGAGGGAGACTCCTCTTTCACTTTGCCTTGACTGGCCATTTTGGACGAACTCTGTGAGCTGAAGTGAGTGGGCACATGGCGCGCCAACCCCCCCT
The DNA here is from genome assembly GCF_902150065.1 of Myripristis murdjan. NCBI lineage: Eukaryota > Metazoa > Chordata > Actinopteri > Holocentriformes > Holocentridae > Myripristis > Myripristis murdjan. The sequence goes on along the minus strand of NC_044002.1, from coordinate 19,330,476 downwards.
GGGAGGCAAATGTTGCATTGCAGCCTCCCACCACACACTGTGGGACGACAGAGAGGACACAAATACACACAAATAAACCAAAATCATTAATCAACATACTGATCAAGGAGAGGCATTTTACAGTGTGGTGGGGAGAATAGCTGTGTGTGCGCCTGTAATAACAAATCATCCATCGCTGCTCTCATCTCTCTAATTTTCTGATCACAAAACATTTGACATGTTGCCTACAACATGGTTTGAATTTTCAGCCCACAGAGAGAAGTGCAACTATATTTTTCCCTTGAAAGAGATGCAGGATTCAGAGAGATCACTCTAAGGCCCTGTCCACAAGTACATGGCTATTCTTGAATGAAAATATGCAGCCAGGGAATGGGGAGTAATATTCCAAGAAGAAAACCAGAACTGGTTGTTGCTAACGAATGGCCGAAGAACTTCCTTTAGTCAAGGGCATCACTGTTGTCTTTGAGAGTGCTGTTTCACCCACACATTCAATTGTTTTCATGTGGACTGTGATTGTTTTTCTTTTTTTCTTTTTCTTTTTTTAAACAGCGCTTGTATGGACAAGATTTTTTTTTGAGAATGAAGGGGGCATTATCCTGTCTTCAAAAATACCCACGTACATGTGGACTAGGCCAAGAACAAAAAATAGAAAAAATAGAGCTTTCCCAAGCCAGTCCTCAAAGACCGCCTGTCCTGCAGGTTTTGGTTTCAGCTCTGCTCTTGCACACCTGACCCAATTAAGGCCCACGCATCTTCCTGCACACCCTGTTCAGGTAGATCGGCTTCAACCAATCAGCATGAAGCCCTTAAACGGATCAGGTGTGAAAGAGCAGAGCTGAAACAAAAACCTGCAGGAGAGATGGTCTTTGAGGACTGTGTTGGGGAACACTGCTGTAAGAGCATAGGTGATGGAGATGAATGAGCTAGAAGTCGGTGGAGTTGAGGAGGCAGCCCTGCACAAGAAATTCTGGTTATCGATATATCTAAAAATAATAGCATCTGTTAACAGGGAATTAAGTTTGTTGATGAAACTCCCAAAACAATGAATTTTCACCATTCTTTCAAAATGATTACACAAGTGTCAAATGAAATGCTTCATCACATAGAAGCAGTGTAAACCAAGACGAGTTAGACAAGAAAACTTTTTTCTTTTCAGTGTTTTTAAATCAATGTAATGTGCAAATGAAAGCAACCACACAAATCAATCACCCTGTGTGATTCTAACGGAGATGTAAGTGACTGTTCAGTGAAACAGCGGCTCTCACCTTGAATGGTTTGTCTCCACTGTGGGTCAGCATGTGTCTCTGGAGCCAGCTCTGACTGGTGGAGGGTGTGTTGTACACCTTACAGCCCTTCCACAGACACACAAACACCTGCATGGAAAACAAAAATATAGAAAATGACTCAAATTAGAATATTTGAAAAACATTAACATCACATTCCTTTCAAACTCTAGCAGAGCTGATTGGAAAGGAAATGATGAAAGGCTAAAAGTTAAATCTGTCTCTCATCGGTTTCATGTTTGCAATGTAACAATAATATTTGGGTGGACCACCCAGGTAAACCCACAGCACTTTCTTTTTAATTAAGTTCAGGTGCTGTGAAAGCTGGCATCTCTCACCGTCAAACCAGATTCAGTTCCAGTCTTCAGTCTGTAAATTTAGCCAAGCATGATGGACTCTGCCCTGTAATTTAACCTCTTTGCAGTTTATCCTCATTTTGTTTTGTAATGCAGGGTGTCGAGAGGTGTCTACAGCACAAAGTTGCTTTTTTGTTTGAGTTTTAGGACCTTTTAAAGAAAAATTTAAATGAAATTCAAGATGTTTTTTTAGACAAATCATATTTTGCTTATTGCTGGTAGGTGTAAAGATAATTATGATATATTTGGTCGAGTGCAGGGGGTACATTTTAAATAGAAATGTGATGGCTTATTGACAATGTTTTATTTTTGTTATAACAGTTTCCTTTAGATTAACATAATAACAGTAATCAAAGACACTATTTTTCCCCATAGAAGTTGTGATGACCTTATACATCCAAGGATCTTCTTTGATTTCTCTCTAGACATAAGTACGACAGGCAAGTATAATACTGAAGTATTGTGTTCAGAGGCAGACTGTGGATTCAGAAATTTTGACTCTGACGATGAACAAAAGAAAAAAAGGATAAATAAAGATTAAAATCATAAAATGTTGAAACTGAGACCTCATTACTTTTCAAATGCAATACTAATGGGTTTTTAAATGAATTTAATGAATTTAAGACATTTTGAGACTTTTTAACAACCTGCAGGCACCCTGTATACATAAATCCAGATAAAGAGACACGCACCCCTCCTCTCTGTCCATCCACATGCGTGGCCCGAATGTGTTCGGCCAGGTCGGGGCTGCTGGGGAACAACAGCTGGCAGTGGTCCCAGCAGCAGGTGTAGCCCAGAGACTTGCCCCCTGCTGCCGAGCCACCCCCCGCCACTGTCCCCCCGCCGTGACCGTTCATCATGGCTGGGGTGGAGCGACCGCTGGATGCCGTACTCTCCACCTCCATCAGGGTGCTGCCGATGCTGCAGTAGACACACACACACATCAAATAGAGAAAGAAAGGTAAATGGAGAGACAAAAATACAAATAAAGACAAAACAGCAGCATCAATGCAGAAATGTGTGATAAGTCTGAAACACCGCTGCTTGAAACTCTTGGTGTGTTTGGCCTGTTTTTTGGCGCTGTGGTGGGCCAATCACTGTCATTTTGAAGATGCTGGATATCAATGTGAAAACACAGCATTCCTCAAAATGTTAATCAAATTTGACCTGAGATATTAAGCTTATTGTCCTGTTGGCCTGGTGCTGCTGTTGTGGCGGACCAATCAGGTTTATATTCAAAATGTCAGACCCCACTGTCAGAATCCATGATTCCCCAAAGTCTCGTCCAAACCAGGCCAGCAGAGGCTCAGAAATGTCACGGGACAGATGGATGGAGCCCAATTCATAGTCCCTACTCCAACCTTTGATCATGGACAAAAATAAGTGAAAAAATGTGCAAGAAATCAACTTTGACGACATAATGTAGAACAGGTGCAGTTCAGACACAAATAACAGTTCATAATGGTAATCCTGTTATCTCAGAATGCACCTCTGACAGTCTTTTAGAGTCTTTTATAGCAGTGACGGTTAGATGAAAGTTGGTAGTTACATGAAGTCTGTTCCTTTGCCGATCCCAGTTTTGAATCCAGCGCAGGTTCCAGCACTTTGGATTTGTATGGGAAAAGCTTGGATAATGACTGCAATACTTTACTGATCCCTATTTAAATCTTTTTGCTTGGACCCATGCATCCACAGAGAGGGCAGAGGCTTGGACCCTGCTCTTCCAATTTAAGGACGATCTCCATTGTCACTTCATCACCCCTTCTCTCGAATTGTGATAAACCTCCAATTCTAAATATTTGGGCTGCACATTCTCAATGTGCACTGATGAATCCAGGTAAAAGCTATTGTGTCTTGCCGTTTGCCCTTATCAAATATGCTAATCACAAATGACAAGATGTAGATAAAGAGAAACAGACGAGTTAGAGAAGGATTTGAACATCTGCGGGTTGTTTGGTTGAAATGACTGTAAATATGATCATGGCAGTTGCAAATTTAGTTAAGTAAGCAGACAAGGAGAGCTGAGGCTGCTTGATTAATTCAAACAATACAGACAGCAGCAAATGAGACTGCTGAAACTTTCAATGGAGGACAAAAACTTTTTTAAATTCCATCTCACACTCTTTATACTTCTTCTTGCATATCGTCTAAACAACATGTTTATGTCTGGAGTCAGTGAAACAGGCCCATCACCCATCTAGTGAATTCTCTTCTTCAATGAATGCCTCCATAGAGATGTTTAAGAACTGTGTGAATCGGGAGCTTCTAGTCCGTTGCGACTCTTAGTTGGCCAAGACTGTACATGCTGGACAACCGAATAGCCGAGCAGCTTTCACAGCTAGCACCCCTGCTGGCACCCAGTCTGTGTGGGCAGAGCTAGACAACCATCTGGTCAGATCCGTCTCCATACTGGCTCTCTGTGGGGGCATGGGTAGAGGTCCTTATAAACACCCCTACAAGGACTGACGCCTTGGAAACACACACTTTCATACACATGCTGTACATCACACACTCTCTCTCTCTCCGCAAGCCCCCAGCTGCCACACAGCGCTCTGTGCCAGGGGTGGGAACAAAAGTTACATTTAAGTCCTGCAGCTGCCTTGACAGCAGGATTATCACAAGTGGAAAACCAGCCAAGGGGGCATTAAAAGCAAAGAGGCATGGGGAGGGGATTATAACTTTTTAAAATTATTTTGATTGTGGCTTATCTCCTCTACAAGCCACTTTCACAGTAAACAAACCAACGTTGAGAAATCCCATCTGAGTCTACAATAATGTCGGGCTGATAAAACAATAAAGAGTGGTAAGGGAATTTCGGAATCTATTCCTATGATGAGAAAACTTTGTTTCTTGACTTGTTTACAGGCGACTAGGGAACAAAATATAAGACAAGTAGCAATAAGCACCCCGTCTTCTACTCTCCCCCTCAATTTGGCATTCACACATTGTCATTGTGAATGTGAGTGGCATACTAAACACCCACTGATTATTTTTTAAGTCCCAAACATCATAAGCTCAGACGAATGTTTTATAGCAATCTAACTTCCATTTGTGCCAGCCTCTCTTGGTTAGATGCTTATGAAAGTTTTTGGATATAATGCTTCAGTAAAAGTTGATCTGATGTAGCAAAACTGACATATGAAGTAGGGCTAAACGATGCGGTAAACAAAATCATTTTGTGATTAATTTTACAAATGTGATTGCAATATGATTCGCTATTTTGATAGGGGGGATAACTTTTGCGTTATCATTTTCATTTTCACTGAAACAGCTACTAATATGACAATGGTGTGATTTTTGCAGTGGTCTGTACCAAACACATGTTTTCTTACACCTGGAAAACAATTTGGAGGCCACGGCATCTCTGCAGCACCATAATACTTTATTCCCAACTGTGTTTTGTCACATATTTTAATTTTATGAAAAAATATTGCAGTTATTGGTTATTGCACTTGACCATATTGCGATATTGATTATATTTTGATTAATTGTTCAGCACTACTGTGAAGCCCGGGGAAAGGCCTGCATGACATCTCAGTATCTTTAGGATTATAGTTGTTAGATAAACATTGCAGTACGATGTATGAATGTGTCTTGTAACACCATGCAGGCTGGCCACCTTGATTGCATGAAACAAGAAACAAAAAAAATATCAGGAAGTTATATACCAAGCTGTAGAAATGCCACCAATGTGGTTGTGGTTGTACCCAAATGTGAGAGCGGCTTTCAAAGGTGCCATAGTTTTCAGTGTCATGTTATTGCCCTGCATTTTCAACTCCTTTCTATAATCATCTAAAAGAACAGGAGTTGGTCTCTAGTAATAAGAGACAGCAAAGCAACTTCTATCATGCTTCCAAAACAGAGGACTTTCATTATGAGAAAATTAAAAAATTACAAAGCAATTGTGCAGACAGCTCCCAGAGAGTGGGCTGCATATTAGTCATAGGGCAATTTTGTGTCATTGTATTTTTTATTGTTAAAAAAAAAAGTAAAGAAAAAAGGTTGTACTCAACTTGATAGACGGCAGCATTTAAACTAAGATATAGCCATGCCAAAAAACACAAAGGCGCAAACGCATAATTTCAAATTTGGTTCACGCGTGGGCTGTCAAGCTTGGGTTAATCTGTGGAATTTCAACAGAACGGAGGGGCAACAGGTTTCAAAGTGACTTTTTCAACATTTCCCTCGAGAATCGTACGTGCATTTCAATAATCACTCTACAGCAAATGCCCCCAATGTTTCAAAATTAGACAGATTCATTCATAAAGAGACTGGTGTTAACGTCTGCTTGTCTACAGACAAATGCAGGAAAACTATAATACAGTTAATGAATAATTAAGCCTGTATACATGGTGGAAATCACTTTTAGAACTTTCCATCCCAATTAAAAAAAAAATCATGTTGGTTATTGAGGTAATATAAGTGACCATTAAACTTCATGATCAACCACTGCAGCAAAATCCACTGACTGGAAAAGTTGATTAAAAAATTGCAAAAAAAAAAAAAGTTACTTTCTTGCCCTGGGTTAATCAAACAAAGTGGAAAAAAACAAACAGCGCATCCTGGTCTCCAGAAATCTCTCTGGTGCAAAATCTTCTCAGCGGCAGAAACCCTAAACTGTCCCTGATTGCTAATCAGAAAGTGATGTAGGTGTGAGGTACAAGTTTCACAACAGAAAGCATGTTGGTTCAACTCGACGTTGCCTACGTTCCTGGCTTGATGGATGTTTATGCACTGAGCTTGGTTAGGCCTGGAAAAGATTTCTCATTTGAACTCCAAAACCCAGTGTGTTGTATGTGTTCGAGTGATCAGCGTAGTTTCAGGTTCAGTTTCCAAACATGTCAGAATGAATTGAGGATTAAACAGATTTCATAATGAGCACGTTGAGTAGCAAAGCTGCACCAAATGAGCATGTTTCGAGGGTTTGCAAGAGATGCTGAAAAACCAAAGACAGACTCGTAGCAGAGACATTTACCGCCTCAATGTGAGGAATACCGAAATTCAACTCAAAATCAATTTGCTATATTATTAATTATGTTGCTCACCATGCGTTTCTTTGCAGGGGACAATCAACAAGCCACTGGAAATACATTTACAGCATTGAGAAACCATGAAAACTTGTCTGAAGCTTGCCAGGCTGAGCTTTTCGTGGTCATCGACTGTCAATAGCCAATCCAATTTATTTGATTTCAATCCAATTTGTGATTTCTTACAAGTAACAGTTCTGCAAAATGCACCAGCAGTTAAATACAGCCATTAAAAGATTCACATTTCTCTGCAACTTTTTACTTTTGTTTAAAGACTACTGGAATACATTTCTCTAAAAAGATATCTACTTCATCCATTGTTGGAGCCAATGGTAAACTCTCAAGAAACGTTTTAGGGTTTCTCTCCATTACCTAATTAACGCTTGCTAGCTAGCTATGTTAACTAGTCAAAACATGTAAGGTTATGAAAGACAGTGTGACCATGAAGACACTGAAGCTCTTGACAGACCTACAGTGAATGTCCACTGGGGCAGAAATTCAGAGGCCAAGTGACGGCCCCATTCATCTGAATGACAGGCACTGAAATATCACTGAGGATTTTGAGGGGGCCACTGTCAAATATTTGCAAGCTTAGCTGCAGAGAGGCTGGTATTTAAACTACAGCACAAGTGAACTTAATGCAACTTTTGAGGCCTCTGGAAATATCACTGACAAATGAAATGCCAAGGAGGCGTCTGACTTCTGCTCATAAACGATACAAACCGACTGCCACCTGTTTCAGCACATAAAAATGTATCATGAAGGACAAATTGATCCTCGCTGCCTAAGTTTTCACCGTCTGTGATTAATGTCTTTATGAGAAAATGGGACAAAATAAAACATGTTGTATGCATGTGTGCATTTTAAGAGAAGAATAAGGAAAATGTAGTTTATGTTACCACGTTTTTTGTGATGCTGGCCAATGTGAAATCAACCCGGCAGATTTATTTATACTACACCTATTCCCCATTCATAAAGCTAAAAAAAAAAAAGAAAAAGAAAAAAAAAAAGTGTCAATGAACCATCAACACTACTCATAACCTGAAAAGATCAACAATTCTCACACTAGGTCATTTCAATTCATGAGATGTAGTCCTTTTATACCTGTTGAGAATCACTGGCCTTGTGGTCGAGTCCTTGAGCAAGGCGTTTAATACTTACACCACCCCCAGCTCTGCTCTGTAGTTTAACCTGCAGACTGACCTCCAATGTGTGAGAGCAGGCAAGCAAAACAGAGAATTGGTAATTTCATACAAGCCTAGATGTAAGGAGTGGGGGGAAATTATTCTTTTTATAAATTTACTTTTTGATCCCTGAATCGATTTGGAGTAAATACACTATCGCTCCAAAGTTAGGCTAAATTGGCAAGGGAAAAAATGCCATGGTTGGTTTCAAAGGGGTACCTTGACCTCTGATCTAAGATGTCTGAGTGACATTGGCTTCTGCAGATCTCCCTTTTACAGACATGCCTAATTTTGTTCAAATGTGATGATGTTAGCCCCCACTGTAGCCATTTCATTGTAGCGCGACCTTTTTCGAAACTTGACATCAATGTATAAAATGACCTATTACGACCTATACCATAATCACAGCCTCATGAAACTTTACAACCACAAACTAGAGAGCTAGAGCACTCAAGAGGGTGTGTGGTTTACAGGTATATTAACAATAAGGTGGATTTCTAAGCAATTTCCAGAATAAGGGACGGCGCAAAAAACAAAGATGGAAGTAAATCCTAATAGTGAACCGCAATACATATCGAATCGGCACCCAAGTATCAAGATAGTATTGATTCAGGAGATAAGCATATCGTCCCAACACTATTTGACGTGTGTAAGCGCTGTATTTAGGACTTTTACTCATCTGAGGTAGGCACACAATGGTTTAACTGAAAATTAGGAAAATGAGAGAATAATGATGACTATTTGGACCTGATTTATCATCCCTCTCTCTCATGTGGGCAATAATGGACTAAGTCATCATCAACAATGGAAATAGGAGCTCAGATTGGGTTTTCTGAAATGGGGGAAAACTCAGGACTCGTGGTCTAATCCGGGTCAAAAACTTCTGGAGCCCTTTACATAAAAGGTCATTGTTCAATCTTCATTTGGCTACCAAATCCACACAATGTAAGCGATAACTTCCGGTCATCCTAATTGGCTGCTGGCCGTTGTAAAACACCCCATAACAGCACACATGTGACCGCATCACAGTTAATTTTAATATTAATGCGCTAACCGAAAATCACCACTCAGTCCACGCAGCGACTTAAATGTGTCGCCTGGCAACCACCTTGTGTGAGCTGCTGTTAAAGAACTATATTACCTGGCGGAGGAAGAGCAACATTTTTCTTAGTTATGTTTGACACATTACATGTTAAAAAAAAAAAAAAAAAAAACATGTTGAATTCCGCCTCGTTTGGAGCCTAACAACACATGTTGGGTTGCTCTAAAGGAAATCACTGTAAACTAGGGCTTCTGGTTGCTTTCTGCTTGAACCGACCTGTCCTCTGAATCCACACGGCTGAGCGGCTCTCCATCCGAGGAGGACATTTCCACACTGGCCCGTCTCTTGGTGCCGTGTTCCCCTTTCTCCGCGGTCTTTGTGCGGTCGGTAGGCGGTGAGGACACGCTCTCCTCCTCTCTTTGTTCTTGTTTCAGCACCCGGGAGCCCTCTGGTACACCCTCGGTGCTACTCGCCAAACTCCCCCGTACGGGACTTTTCCCCGCTTCGGAGAGTTTACCGCCCGTTTCCCCCTCGCCGTCGAGTCTATTTTCGGTCGGTGAAACTGTTTCTTTGCCGGCGTTGGGGACGGGAGACGAGTTGTCTTCCTCCTCCTCCTCCCCCGTCGTCACCGCACCGTGTCCGCCGTTCACGTCCATTCCTGCTCCGCTCTCGTTGTCGCCCGGTTCCTGTTTGGGGTCCGGCAGGGCCTGCTCCTCCTTGCCGGTTTCTCCCGTCTCACCGGCGCCGTTTTGATCCGCCGTCCTCTCGGAATCCTGTTCGGGTCCTTCGGTCGTGACTTCAGCCATTTTTGGGGCCGCACGGAGAGCTTTTTTGTGTTGTTCCACTCGAAAAGTTCCCCCTCAAGCTGTCCTCCTTCCTCCACTCACTCTCCGCTTCAAGCGTATCACAGCAGGGGGTTTGCACAGGGACCCGACGGGAGGAGAAAAGTGACGTAGGGGCTCCGCATTGTGGTCCAAGGTTGTCTATTTGAAAGATAGGTCACTCCTCAGATCAAAATGGCACAAGGTGGCACATCTTGCTGAAAACCCGCAGAGCAGCCGCCTCTCTGGCTGGGCACGGCTCCCTAGTTAGGCCGGCGGAAATGATCCACACGTCTTTAAAATAAAAGACAAAATGCACCTTGCAATTTATTTATGATTTTTATTGTATTTTATTAGCAAAGAAATGTATAAAATGCACGCACGCCCACGCACAGAGCTCAGGTCAAACGGATTAAATATTAGAAACTGTAGGATTTTTAGTCTTTTTGCTCAATATACCGTGCTTTTTTTTTTTTTTTTTTTTTACAAAGTTCAAAGTCAGTAATAAATGTTAGTATTTTTTTTTGTTCATGAAATTTATGACTAACACACACAAACACACACACTGAGTTATTACCATAGCAGAGGCAGAGTGAGGCCTTTACATGCATGTACTTGAATGTGAGATTCAGGGGTGGGAGCTGTTTTTTTTTTTTTTTTTTTTAAATGAAACATTAAAGCCTAACCACATAAAGATTGCTTACTTAAATTTGTATGCATTTTGCGCATATGAGTCACTTAAGGAGACTAACAATCGTGGTGGAGGCAGTTTTCCAATTATAAAAATGCAAATAATGCATCTCAAACTACAGATGCAGGACTCAGGAATAACATTTAAAAATGAATGATAAAACAAATTGTAATTTATATACACATCAAGTTTTGTATTTCATTAAAATGATTTAGCGTCCTACAATTACATTAGTTCAACTTGTATCTTAACGTGAGGCTCACTTCAGTCAGCCAGGCCAGGCAGCACGGCTTAGGGCTTTTATTTTGAAGACGAGAGATCCATTTCCTCCTAAACCCTGCTATAGAGCAGAATTAACCCTGATTTTTCAAGGATATCTCCAAAAAGTTGATGTCAAGGTCTGCAGTAGTGTGAATCAATGTAGAACAAAATCAATTACTGTAAGGCCTGAGAGTCTAAAAAGGCTTTCTTCTGATATGACCTGAAAGCCCTGAGATTGGTTTTGGCAATGATGCAGGATCTTCCTCCACTAAAAATGTTATTACAATAGCCACCAGTCTAGTAAAGACCACCTAAAAACAGAAACAAACAAACATAGAAATGGGAATTTCAGCTTTAGACCATTGCTTTCATTTTGTGTTTAATCTACTCCAAATGATGACAGACAAGAAGTTTTGCAAGTGTTTGAAAATATATTGCAAAGCAGACATGTACTGAGAAATATTTTTTTGCTGAGATATTTTCAGTTGGCCTCTTCACAGGTATAATAAAGTGCGATGTGGCAAGGAAATCAATAGCACATTGTTTCTCGTAGTCCTGGAGAAGTTGTAATACTTCCTGTGGCAGACAGTCTATTTGCAGTTAAACAGATCCAAATCTTATTGACCAAATTATACACAAACCAATGTTTTTGACCATCCACAGGCAGAATTTTGAAGCATCCGAAACAACTTTTTTAAATCGAATATTACTGTCGTAGACGATAACGCAGGTGGAAACATGCGCATGCGCGAAAACACCGAGGAGTGATCCATCGTCTTGCCGATAAACGATCTTTGGCATTGTGGCCTCTCAGCTCCACGTGTTCCGACAAACAGAAAAATGATCCAAGTAAAAAAGTGCTGAAAAGGCACGTTTTAACCTGAACTCCGGCGCTTGTTGCTTGCAGGCAGCGCGGCCGCTCTCGGTGCGTTGAGGGCTCCGGCCGGGAGAAACTCTCTCGGCTCGGCTACAAGTCGATTCCGCCTCAGATTTACTCTGAGACCCGGCGACCGATTGGTCTAGTGGCCGACTTGTTGCATTGAACTTTGGGCCCGTTACACTCTCTGCCTCTCAGGAGGGAAAAAAACTGCCTCTTTCTTGTTTTTAATAAAATTGAAGAGGTTTGGCTAAGCCGGGTGCGTAATCAAAACTACAAATTTCTAAATGTAAATTAACAAAAATACTTAGTCAAGCCTGCTTTGAGCAACTGGGGATTTCGCCTACACATTTTGCAAGCACTCCTTATTGTTTCCCAGCATGCATCCTGCAACTAGATTTGTGTTTTGGCTGTGTTAATAAAACTGTTCAGTGTGGTTCCTTTTAAGTGTAAGGTGCGGTGTTTTCCTGCTTGCTTTTTCTTTGTTTATGTAAATAAGACATGCACATTTTGATCATCATTATTATATAATATAATATACAGTACCTGATTGAAGGGAAGTGCAGGCTGCAGCAGGGCAGGCATACATTCTGGTTTTTGAAATGACTTTGTTCTGTCGCCTTAATCGTGTAAGTAAACACTTTTTTTCTAAATTAAAGTAAATTAATTTTTTTTAATTGGTTTAGTTTCCAAATATGAAGAAATACTATTTTGGGGAAAGAATACAGCTTATACTTATTGTTTATTCTGCTGGCGTCCACTCTAAAATCCTGCAAAAATGCAACCACGATCAGACCATGTTTTAAGAACATCAACATTTATTTCACATGATATAAAACAGATGGGATATGAACTTTTTGCATATTGACTCTAATAATAATATTAATAATAACCTCTTATAGTTATAATATCCGCTCTGCCTCTGTTAATCGTGTACATAAATTACACAATATCTCTCTATCTTTTTCTTTTTTTTGTTTTTACATTTTATACATAATTTCTCTCTTTCTTCTTTTTTTTAATTTAACTCCTGGTGTTCCAAAGTCCTACTTATTGCTTTGTACATGTGCTATTCTCTGATTCTTCTCCATCTAGGACAGATTTAAACGCAAAAAACTTCTAATCTGCAGAACTTTCCATGTCCTTATAGCCTCTCTCTACCTTGTATCTTCTATGTCATGTAAACCAAAGGGGAAAAAAAAAACAAAACAAAACAATTAAAGACACAACTTAAAAAGCAGACTGAAAATCCAAAACATTCATATACTGTATGCATCATCAACCAGGCTTCAGGAGATTCAGACCGTCCTCACAATATAAATAATGACAACTTCAGTAAAATACTCAACTCTGTCCAAAAAACAGCAGCATGAAGTGGCACCTTGTTGAAGTAAAAATCGGCTTTTTTATGTTCATATATAACTGTTTATATATTTATATATGTATATCCAACACATGAACAATCTGTGATGTTGCGGTGCAAAAGACGTGAAAATATACGGGTAAGGGAAACCTCTGGTCAAGTTTCAAATAAACACTTAAAAGAATTATAATAATAATAATAAAAAAGAATCAGTACAGGTGAAATCGAAGAGCGTTGGCGGTCACTTTGGGGTTCAAAGTAAAGCACTGCATGTGTGTAGAGATTTGGTGCTTAGCCCATCTGCGGTGAGACTTGTCAAGTGCTCCTATATACAGCTGTACAGTCACCTCCAGCAGTCTTCGCAACTCAAAAAACAGCTAATATTTCCCCATACAGATCAGTAGAATATTCTAATTATCATAATAAAATGACTTTTAATACTCAGAATAAGTTAGCATTAGTTCTTTATATATTGATGTGTGTGTTTTTTTTGTGGTGGGGTGGAAAATATTGGCAACACAATTAGTGCTCAGCTAGGGGGACGCAGGTATGGACAGATCTAATAGGTGCTAAAGATACAGTATGTCTGTCTTTCTCTCCGTCTGGATGCGATGGCTGCCGATCTGCACGTGTGTCAGTCAGTCTGTTTGCACGGCCGTCACCCCGCCGGCCTCCCTCGCACGGGCACAGGAACAGTAGTTTGGAGTAGTTTTGTAAACGCAGGAAGCCATGGAGCATGCTCGGTGCAGGCTGGCTACATTTGGGCTCTATAACGGAGGGGGGGTGGGGCGCCGCCGCCTCGGGTTCTGGGACGCCGGCGTCGCTCACGTGTCGCTGGTCACCAAGGTGAACGTCTGCGCTGTTGGGCGGGGAGGGAGGGAGGGAGGGAGGAGAGGAAGAAGAAGAAGAGAAGAGGATGGAAATAGGTGTGAGAGAGAGAAAGAGGGAGAGAGAGGTCATTTAAGATACCATTATAAATAATAAAATGTGTTTTTTGATGTTTCTGTTGTTAAGGTTAGGGTTAGGGTTTTCTCTGCTTTGCCATTTACTAAAAAAAATCTTTTTAAAGGAACAGTTAACCCAAAATACCCCAAAGAATTCATCCCACAAAAAAAAAAAAAAAAAAAAAAAAAAAAAAAAAAAAAAATATATATATATATATATATATATATATATATATATATATATATATATATGTATATACACTGCACCACTAGAAAATTCATTTTCACTGGTGGCAAATAGAGCAAAGAGATACACAAAGAGATGCTGGTGTTCTTCAGCAGAAAATAGTTCCCAACAAAACTCTTCGCCACTGACGGCTGTGGGTTCGGTCAGGTATCTGTGTCATTGTCTCTGGAAGGAGCTGTTGCTGTTGAGTTTTTCCACATGCAAATTTTTGACATTTTGAGCCCTATAAAAGAACACCCCGTTGCACTGATGTGAAAGAAGAAGCCAGGCTGGAAACCTCGCCAAATCACACAGAGGCTAAATGGGTTGATAGACTGCACTAGGGGTAAATGGGACACTGTCTCTTTTTACGAAATTTTTGTGTGAGCTGTACCTTTAAGTCACTTGGAAAGTGCCAACCAACCCACCATTTCTCAATTTTGCTCTTACACAAATAAAATGTTGTTCCTGTTTGTTCTTGACCCTGCAAACATGTCCTTGATAGTTACAAGTAAAGTCCAAGTTTATTTAGAGCCCTTAATCACGTTATAAGCCCACAGTTTACAGAAAACAAATTGACACCCCTGACCTAAACCCTCACAGGGAGCAAGAAAAACTCCCAGAGGCTACATGGGAAAAAAAAATAGAGGCAGTCTTGGGAAGGATAACAGAGAGTCGAACCCTTTTGGACTGGCTGGGAAAGTGATGGGTGCCAAGTGGATTATTTTTTTTATTATTATTATCTCAAATCAAATATAGTCAACTGAATTAAATCAAATCAAATCAACATGAAAGTAATTAAAAACAGAATAAGGCAGATATTACAGAACGGATAATAAAAACCACTGAGATTGCTCAATGGAAAACCAAGATCCTTTGAACGAGCTATATGTGGAAATTCCCTGGAAATCTGTTTATCTGTTTCCGAAATGTCCTGCAAACAGACAGACTAACATGGGAGGAATCCTAACCTCCTTGGGAAAGATTAAAAAAAAAAAAAAAAAAACATCTTATAATGCAGTAACTGTCATCTTGTGGCCCACAGGTTCAACTCAGCCCAGATTAAAGGAGAATATGGACTGCACTGCCTGCATGAGGAGTTTTGTCCTCGGGTTCGCTGTGGCAGGTTTGTCCCGTGTCGAGCCCCACTCAGTTCTGCTCCTTAACTGGGTACCACTGGAGTTCTGTTTTTTTGCTGCTGGGTGTTATTTTTAATTCACCACTAGAGTGCGCTGCCATCTTTGCTAGCAAGCCACATGTGGACCGGTTCCATCAAGTTGTTCCAAGCTCAGCTGGAAATAATCACAAATGATGAGCGCTCTGATATTCTGCCAGTAGCTGATGCTCTGACAAACCGCTTCAATCTGCACAGTCAGAGCAAAATCTCTCCTCCGCAGTCAACAGCAGCAACCATTAAAGGCTTTGCACTATCATCCTCAGGTGACTGGCTGGTCAAACATGACCATTAACTTGGACTGCAGCAGGAAAAAAAGACAGGATTTGCTTGTTTTATTCGATGCCGACTTAAAACTAAACACCATCAACGACTGGAATGACTGGGACATTCAAAAGCATGGGTGCAATGCAAGAAAGAGCAAGATGGTCACCCAGTGCTGGCGAGTGTCTATTGTCTCGACCATCAAGACCATCACCCTTTTCTAACGTTAATTCATGCAGCAAAAACGAGGAAGAAAAAGGGAGAGAGCTACAAAAATGCACAAGATGTTCCCACACTGGCAATCTGATTTGTCTTAAGTAAACTTCACAGGGCTTTCTGGTGCGCCTACATCAAGCCTGAGGCGCAACCGCAGCATGGGGGAGCGGGACGGATGAGAGAGAGGGGAGGCAAATCCCCCCGCAGACAAAGAACCGGGATTTACCTTTTATTAACATTGTGACACTTCAATGAAAGAGCTTTCTTATGTAGACAATGTGAGAGGAGGAAAAACACGGTGCCTAACATGATACAAATAAAAGGCATATTTACTGCATTTTGAAGTTGAGGGGCACACTTCTTTTATCAGGAATGAATGGAGGAGTTACAAACACACACACACACACACACCTGGGAGCTGAGAGCCTCCACAATGAGAAAGTCATTAAGGGTTGGATGTCTTTTTTTTTAGTGCTTGTGTAGCATTTTAATATTAATAAATCATTACCATGTTACTTTTTAGACAGAATTATTACTACTATAAACAAATGAGACCATCACCAATAAGATCTACAGCCTTGGTTGCACTTTATAATAAAGACACACACCTCATCTTTGATTTATGCATAGCTAATGCATGACTCATGCACTCATGACCATTAATAGATGGTTTCACTATTAGTGCATATGATTACTAAACACTTAGTGCATTTGGCTTCACGCTTTGTGCAGGAAGTTTTGGTTCACCTAACCGGTTTACAGCTAATTTGATGATATGTATTAACATATCATGATGCATGACTGAACTATTAGTTAAGGCTCATAAATTCATGATACATTAAGTGTTATAGGATCATATGAACTAATAGTAACTGTGATTTGTGAACACAGCCACAGGAGTTCAAGATACAATGGAGGTTTACAAAAATACACAGCAGGTGATTGGACCAACTATCTGTCTAATGATGCAGCATGAGGGCGCCAAAGGGAATCAAACAGCAGCAATTAGGATGGCGAAAGTGAGCGAGCATATTGATAAGCATTTTTCTTCCTTTTTAGGAGGTCAGTGCATGATTCCTGCCATTTTTTTAAGGGAAAAACTATGTCAATATCCTCTTGTTTCTGTTTTCCAATGCAGTGCACTGCAGCTTCTCGCCACGCCTGTAGTTCCTCCAACTACTCCGACTGGTCCGGCTGTTTGGTGGCTTCCAATCTGCCACTTCGGTTGAGGATCAGCTGGTTGTGTGAGGTTGGCCTCTACTAAATTCTACACCGTGCCTGTGGGTCAGATTTTGCAGCACTGCTTTACAGTCTGAAATGGAGACATTTTTCTTTCCAATTTTCTTCCAGGTCCACTATTCCAACTGCAGAGTTTTCGACTTTTCATGCACTAGATCTTGAATTGAACTGTTATAAAGGGCAGTTATTGTAGCAACAGCCTCTTGGCAACAGGAAACAGGGTTTATATAAAATGTGGTATTAAAAATGTATGGATTTGCATTATCCTCTTTCACTTTTGTGAGTGTTTTGAATTTTATGCACTGCATCATTGACTGAATTGAGAGCACTGCTAAGCTGCATTTGAATCTTGTCGGCTGTTATCATTTTGTTTGTCTGTGGTGCACCTACCAGCTAACATGTTGTTGTTGTTGTTGTTGTGTTTCTTGTCCTCTGCCGTCAGCTGGTTGTAGGAATCCAGGCTCTTCTCGAGCTTTTCCTCTCTGGTTGTCTGTTGCGTGTCCTGCTTGTTTGTTTGCATCAGGCCGGTCTCCTCCTCCTTTGGCTCTGGGCTCGGTGTCTCAGGCTCGGGAGCATGGAGGCTGCAACCCAGCAACAGGAGACTGCATCACGCTCTGGCTGTTTTCAGCGGGCACATAATGATTTCTAATGGATGCAAAATGGTTGCCACACAGTGACCACAAATGGCATCTGTGATGTCAGGGGGAAATAAGCCATTAATGATATTAAAAGTAAAGAGAGGGGAGCCACTTGTAGTGCAAAAAAACACTATTGATTTAAGCTACAAATGGATACTTTAAGCTACACTGGATAATATGACTCTTTATTACATGCACAGCTTGGGCAACACATTTATGCACTGATTCTCATGTAGCACACACCATTGGGGTAAAGAGGGCCAGAGTGTCCACTTGAAACACATTATCTTGTGTGTGTACTCGTCACCCATGTGCAAATTTAAACAGTTATCAGTTCACGCACAAACAGAAATGCATGCACGCACACACACACACACACACACACACACAGACACACACACACACATGCAAACAAACCTGTTCTCAGTGGTGGTGTTTGTAGGCGAGCTGGTTAGATCCTGGTCTCTGCTTTCGTCTTCCTCCTCAAAGGACTCCAGGTTGACAATCTCCACACGTTGGGGCTCCGTGCACAGGTCCAAAATCACCACCCGCTGGCTTTCACCCAACTGCCACACACACACACACACACACACACACACACACACACACAAACACAGTTATGCTTTGATTAGAAAATGTGTTGCTTTAAGATAAGTGTTTGCCCAACAGGAGCAGCGTTAGGGAGAGTTACCTTTGTAAGGATGTCAACTAGTTATGTTACAAAGTTACTCAATTTTCAAACTGCCTCGATGCCAAGCGCGGTGTCAATCATGGCTTTGAAATGCAATGCAGGATACTGTTCTGGGTTCAAAACAGTCAGTCAGTCTCATTTACACAAGGCACACTTTAGGCACAGATTAAGTTTCCTAAATTTGAATGTCATCTGCATAGTAGTATGGTTCTCATATTTCAACCACCTTATTTCCGCAAACCAGTGTTTTTGCGTCTGAAAACACACGGTACATCACTTCCTGTGCAGCAGAGGATTTTTCATGGGAAAGACTGACATCCTACAAAGCTTTCATCAACAAGCCACAGGTTGAATCACTATTGTATGGCACCGATTAGCTGCCAGCCTGAAAAAGAGCTTTGTGCTCAAAACATGTCACTTTACAGCTGCATGTTATCATCAACATTTTTGTGTTCAATGCACCACTGCTGCACTTTTTAGTAAAATTAACTTCTAGTTTTAATGCCTGTAGTAGCCTCCAGGTCCAGTCTCTTGACTGCATGACCAACCGGTGATAGAAAGTAGCAAAACAAACTACGAAAAAGTTGCCAAGTCCTAAATCTTAAAATCTGCACCAATATGAAACACCGTGAACAAAAAACAAAAGAAACGAGAATCTAATGTGACAAAGTAATTAATAATGGATAACAGAAATATATATAAAAAAACTAAAGTTATTAGTTATGACAAAAAAAAAAATAATCTGGGGGCTCCAACATATTACAAATTAAAGTCAATTTTATTCAATGAGCACTTTTCAAATCAGCAGTGACAAAGTGCTTTGCAAATAGAGCAAAAGTAATAAAATAAACAAAACAAGATATGCAGTTATTCAATTTAAATCAATAAGCACAGTTAAAAGAAATATTCAGTTAAGCGCTTAAAAAAATCAAAGTACAATAACATGCCCAGGAGAAGAGAGAGAGGGAGAAAAACAGTTATCAAAATGTACAAAGCAGCACGACGCTGAGCAGGAGGGGTGACGACTACAGAGAAACGAGACAACAAAAAAGACTCTCTGTGAATAGATAAATACATGTGGGACATAAATAAAGAACTGAGGACGGTGTGTAGGCCTGCAGTCTGCTGGAAGCCCAGGCTCTGCTGTCCGGCTCCATGGAGCTTAGAGGTGCTGTCCCGCTGGAGTGGAGCCCGGGCCGAGCTACCAATCCTGGGTTGAATCCAGGAGATAAGCCCCTTAAAGCCACACTGGGTTCCTCCACATTTTCACAAATCCTCTGTTATTGTCCCAGATCAGATTAGGAGATATTAAAGCCACAGTCGCTGATTAGCTTTGTGTGTCAGACAGGGCTGGGATTACAGACGGTGCCTTTACCACAGGAAGCTGGGGATAGGGAGGCAGTTCCTCCCTCCAATTTCATTATTTCTCAAAGTCTGCTGGATATAACGCCCCTGCACGATCCAGCACGACTACAACTGTTTCTCGTTAGCAGACACAACCGCAGACAGACGAAATTTATTTCAAGTTGAAAATGAAATATATGAGGTGTCGACATTTCTTTCTTTCATTCTTTTATTTTTTACCTGCTAATAAGGCTGTTGGATATTTTCATTACCTCTTCTGCAAAAATGGCATTATTTATCACTGTATTTCATCGTGTTTTTTAGCACTTCATTTCCGCCGCTGTGCAAATACCAGCACTCTATTTCCATGTTTTATCACTGTGCAAATAAAAGGACTTAATTTCCAACTTTTATAACTGCGCAAATAAAACTTAAGTGACAGTGCCTGGAGTGATGATAAATTAAACTGAAATTGAAATTAAATTGTGGTGAACTGTGGTGGTTCTGATATGACTTACAGGCAATAAAACAACAACCCGGCATTCATCAAGTCTGCTAGTCAAACTCTTCCCTCGCGTCACTCGAGCTGCGCCTGCACTCGGGCTTCCATAATGACGCCAATCGATGCAAATATATTCATGCTGAATTACCGCAGTCGTGAAACTACCAGCAGGTTTCTCGGTTTCACAGTTTTCTGGGGGACGAGGAACCGCGCTCATACCTCACTGTCTATGCTGTTCATCTCGGTCTGGGCCTCCGTCTCGCTCGACAGGCTCCTGTCCCGCTCCAGCCCCACTTCTGCAGGCCTGTTGTCCCTCGCCGCCTCCTGCATTGGAAGTCAAAGCATATTCACGAGCTGTTTGCACACTCATCAAAAAGAAAACAAAGTGATTGTGTGCAAGAGGTTTGAATCCAGAAGGCATATGTGACTTCAATATTCAACTACTTTAACAGTCTGTGGCTGCATTTCACACCACACGGCACTTCTCTGCGGCATAATGCACCACAGTTTTTCATGAATAAACCAATTAATTGACTGACTAATTAAAGGAAAAACATGGAAGGTTTTAAATGCCCTGTCGCACAAACTCACCACAAACAGAGAGATTTCTGGCTTTTACACACAAAACTCCCGATTCCCTCCCATCTACCTGCAATTTTAACTGTCCAACTATGGAGGATGACACTATGAGCAAACGACCAACGTTGCAAGACATTTTATTAGCAGCCCTGAAGGCTAATAAGTCTTTTTCCTAGGCCCAAAGAAGAGGAAGCTATTTAGTATTACAGTATACGGCATGCTGATATTCCACCCCTTCACTAGACATCTACCTTACTAAATTTTTTATGTTACAAATTCATAAGCCCAGGAGGAGTGTGTGGTGACTTAATAGGGTCGATCATTGGCACCGAATACCCGATTAAGTCTGATTATGACTCTGAAGGTCCCAGTTTTGATCTCACATCAGCTCAGTTAGAAATATTTCCTACCAATATGCAGCTTACATACACATTCGCCTTTGACAAACTCTCCTTTTCCGTTACGTTTTTTTTTTTTTTTTTTTAAGATAAATTGCATTAAAACATCTTCATTTAGTGACTTTGATGGCACTGGCTTCAGAGGAGCATCAGCTGCACAGGAGGCGTTGCTGCAAATAACATTTAGCAAAAATCTTCATAGACCCACTGAAAAATCACCCAAAAGATCAAGCCGGGATTTTAAAAACAGGGCATCACATTGCACAACAGACAAAGCAATATTTTTAACAAGCCCTATTACTCGATAACTGTGTCAACATCCAAAATATTCCATCAACCTTTGCTGCAGTTTGCTGTCTCTCTCCGTCTATCTGACAGCTGGCGGCCTCAGCGGCGGTCCGGCTCTGCTCCGTCTGAGCCTTCAGCTGCTGCAGCGCCGCTTCCAGCTCCAAAGGGTCTGCAGAGGCCTCCTCACACTGCACCCGGCTCTGGAGAAACACACACCGAGGCAGAGACGCTCACACACATGCATAAACACATGTATTGATCGGCTGAAATTATCAGATCATTTGCAGTTGAGAACATCTCTTCAGACGTGAGATAAATTACCTGGATTAAACAGAAAACGGTCAGGAAAACACGATAAAGCTCAAGATCTGACTTGCACTGTGGTCAAAGTGCACGGGTCCCAACATACAGATGCAGACAACAATATTCACATGCATTCGTGCACATTTTAAAGGTGCAATACACAAATTTACAGAGGGTTGACTTAAGTTTAGATCCAACTAACAAATAAACTTAGAGTAAGTGCATAATTATCTGTGAATCAGTGGACTGACGGCAAGAACCGCGGGCTTATTCCATATTTTTTTTTCAGCTGAGTCTAAACGATCCTCACTTAACTCAACCCTCGACAATTTTACAAAGTGCACCATTACTCCCGACGAGGCAAGAATAACTGGCGACAAAAATTACTGAAAAATACAGTGTGAACAAGTGAGTTTTGCTTCAAAATGCATCATCCACTATTAAAGTCTTGATAAAAACGCACTCTTACACAGTGACTGATAGCGTGAGACCAGGACAAATTACAGTATTTTGTTTAGGGATAAGAACTAAATTAAGTCTTTGGATGACTAAGTGAGTGGCATTTTTGACAGACTGGATCCACCACATTCTGACATCACCGAACGACAAACTCTATTGAAGAGTCGAGTTTTTCCTCTTTTTTTCCGCACAACGTTGTGCGAGGGGGGACAGCAGGACTTTTGCCAAACTACCTGTAATAACCTGAGCGGATTATTGTGCACAGAGCCGGAGACACTAATGAAGGCTCGCGTGTCCGTGTGGATTACCTGTAATACAACAAAGGGATTGTCTTTGCTGAATGAGGGCGAGCGAGACGGAGTTTCCCTCTTCTTCTCTCTGAGCGAGGCCTGCTGGTTCCTCCTCATCCTCTCCAGCTGCTCCTCCACGCTCATCCTCACTCGGCCCACCTCTCGCTCCCCGGCTCCCATCTGGTCCACCGCGCTCCACGGGCGATCCTGTGCAGGGTATGACTAAATATTACTCGTTCATCATTGATTTATTTTTGGTTTTGTTTTTTTATTTCAGCCCTAAAGTCGTATTTTTAGGTGAGATGTTGTGGATTAGATGTGCAGATTGCCTCGGTGTTGATGCTAAAACACTGCAGTGTAGGTGAAGTGTGGGTGAGTTTAGGTCTAGTATCCAAACAAAATTTCCATGTGGGTGCTCGCCCTAAATAGCGTAAGGGATAGTTACATCAGATCCTGTGTACTGGCAAATGTCCTATCTGTCCACGCTATATCTGCAAATACAGCATACCTGTATTTTTAACCTTGATGTAACACAATGAGTCCAGCGGAGAGCTATTTTTGTTGAGGACACCTACCTAAAAGTCAGGAGCACATAACCTGGACTGCAATACAACCAAACAACCAGCACACTCCAAAATAGAGGGCTCTCAAATGTCAAATTCCCCGATTGTTTCCAGAACTTTTCATGACTAAAAGGTTGAATTCAAACACACTTCAGATTCGGTCTTACTTAAGTTGATTATTTTGTTTTATATGTGTCTATATCTGTATTGCACAGTAGAGTGTGGATCGGGCTGCATATTTTTGTCTGAACCCGACACGAGCCTGAGATTTTGCTCGCCCTCCATCGCTATGTTACATTTACCGCCTGAGATAGCCTACGTGCTGCCTTCAACGTCATCACGTAAACTCCAGCACTGCGCAGGACGTTTCCCAGAACAGACAGTAGGTCCATCATTTTTATTTCTTTCACACCAGAGTTTCACGAAAAAAAAAAACGCCAACGTGACCGAACCCGACCCAAACCAGAAGACAATTTCAAAATTTTAGTCCAAAGATTATCCACACTGTATCGCACATGTAGTTCAGCTTAACTTTAATTACTGTTCTAAAGTCATCCGCTTGCAATCATAGCAACGTTAAAAAGCAAAGGATAGAAGCAGCTACCAAATATGAATTCTAATAAACTAACAATTGATATGTAAACCCCCCCCCTTGTGGAATTTTTTGTATAGTTTCCTCCTCTTGCCTTTATACTGTTGCTAAATAACCATGGTATAAGTGAAATTATCAACTTGTAGGTTTGCATTAAACAGTTTCAAGGCACTTCGCAGAGGCAAGCACCCTCCACTTCTCACCCAGTGGTCCTTTGCCCCCACGCTGTGTCTTAAAACTGTTTAATGCAAAGCTACGAGTTGATTATCCCGCACTTATTCTGCATGGGAGGTGAGAATAACACAGCACAAAGGAAAGTATATATCACATTTGGTCAAAAAATAGTGACTGATTTTTTTTCAATGGAGGCTTTCAAAATTACTTCAAATTAATTATTCCATGATTTATCCCAAGAGCGGATTAAATTCCCCAGTTTCCCCTGTTTGGAACAGACTTTTCAAAATTCCATGTCATCCCAGTAATTCATCCACACAAAGGTACAGTCAGATGCAGTTTCCAGTGGATTTCCCTCGCCTGCTGCAATCAGAATTTTACAATGAATTTTTAAGGACACAGAAATATAACGTAAAAGAGCAGTCCTTGCAACTCCAGACTATCAGGTGCTTGTAATCAAATACTCTTAACACTACAAAAAAAAAAAAAAATCTCCATTTTAACAAAACCTAAAATCAAGTGGAAAAAATCTGCCAGGGGGATGAGATAATCCCACTTGTTTCCATTGCAGTTTCACTTGTTTCAGGAATTCTGTCGTATAAACCTGTTGACAAAAAGGCAGAGTGAAGGCACATCAGCCCACTAGGATCACTGAATTGATTAGCTTCGGAAACAAGTGGGATTATCTCATCCCACTGGCAGATTTTTCCACTTGTTTGAACAAAAACAAGATTTTAACATTGAATATGAGGCTAAATGCTTGTTATGATGGAGAGGTTTTTTTTTTTTTTTTTTTTTTTTTTTTTTTTGCAGTGTGCAGCATTGTTGTGTTCATGTACACACTGTGCCTAATTACAGAGGCAGCTGTGACCTCTGGGAAAATTGCGGTGACCAAAACTCAGAGAGGACGACGATGGCTGCCATGAGAGAGTGACAAAGGTGGCTGAGGGAACAGGAGCTGTTTTGTGATATCTAAGACGATGTGAATGAAGATGGTTTGTTTGTCCAATAAATCAAACCAGGAGAGTTTAGAGCAAGACTTCAACACAGTGATGAAAAGGGAAGGAAAGAAGAGGCTTTTCCATATTGTCCTTTTGTCTATACAAAAACCTGCCAAAATTCTTCTTGGCTGCGTAAGTGGCTCTGGATGATGAGAGTCTCTGACAAATGCCTAAAATCACAAAATGTAAATGTATACCCCTGTAATGGGACAGATTCTTCCCAAATTTGGCTTAGAAACTAGCTAAAGAGACTGTGCACCCACACAAAAAGCATAAAAAAAAAACAAAAAAACAATTATCCTTCAGGATGTTTGTGCCATATTTCCTGAACTGAAATTGCTTCGTTTCTCTCCAACTTTTTTCTTTTTTTCCTGCTCTGAATGCTAAAAAAAAAAAAAAAAAAAAAAAACCAAAAACAACTTACTGATCTGGACTCAGGCTTCTTGGTCTTCCTCAGGGTGACATAGGAGGCGATGGTGGAGGACTCGGGGGGGCTCATGGGAGATTTGGTCCTGGGAGGAACAATGCCCACCGGGTACGAGGGCACTGCTGCGGAGAAAGCAGCCGACACTGCCAGTCACACGTTTGTGAACAATCAGTGCACTCGGGCTAATTGCTCACATCCTTGCAGAACATTTAGTGATGCTCCAGTTCTCAAAAGCAAAACAACGTAAGAGGAACGTCGACAGAAAAAAAAAAAAAAAACACACACACACACACACACACACACACACACACACACACACATACACACACAGGAGACATGAGTGGAACAGTTGGAGACATCCTCAGCTTAAACTTCATAATGCATCTGAGCTCCCCGCGCAGCTACAGCAGCATAAATGATGCTCTTTCCATTATCACAAATAACAAAATATGAGGAGTGAGATTTAGATTGACAGAGAGCTCAAATGGAGCGTGCGTCTCCGCTGATGAGGGGAAATATTCTCTTTCGCTGAGAATTCAAATTGTATACCTTTGATGCTCCTATTATGTCTCTATTATGTTTAATAATCTATTTTAACATTGTTTGTGCAACAAAAAATGGGCAGGGATGGAGTGGTTGGGGGTGGAGTGGTGGGATTTGTCTTTTATAGCATAGTAGTTATGTATCTAAAAATCAAAATAAAATTCCTTTTTCTCTTTAAAAAAAAAAATATAAAAAAGGCTACCTTGCCCATAAAAATATATATTTCTGATTTATTCATTTATTTATTTTTGATCTAAAAGCACTCTTACAGACTCTCATTATATAAAAAAAATATTTTTTAAAATTCTTAAATATCAAATATATATCTCTATATCATCTTTTTAGTTATTTTAAAATTTAGTTTCATGTTTTAAGAATTATTTTTAAAGATTTTCTTTTTTAACTTTTGTACTGTAAGAGCTGTTTATTTTATGTAATGTTTTACAAAAAATGTTTCTATTATTTATTACTAATTGCCAATTTGCCAACAACCAAACATACATTGCCTCTTCATGCGCTAAAGTATTGTACTTTTTTTTTTTTTTTTTAAATCAGGAAGGGCTTTTGTGTGGCAGAGATACTGTATATTAGGGTTTCAGAGGGTTGAGGTTGATTTTCAAGACAAGGCAAGAGATTTTAATATTAATATTGTTTAAATCTCCTTTGAATGCATTTTGGCAACAATCTAGACTGCCATGTTGCATATTTTGATTTGTATTTCCTAACTGCGCTCTCTTCTCGTGCTCATTTGCATCTTTTACTTCAGTCCTGCTGTGAGATGAGGGGCAACAGAGCTGCACATAAGATGGGACCTTGCCCACGTTATTTCTGTTTCATCCAGAGTGTGTCCCTGCCTTCAAAGCTGAGAGGAAACCGGAGCTGTAACAGAGTGCAGGAGTACCTTTGGAGGCTGCGCTCTCTTTATTCTCTGCAGCCGGCTCCGTCTTGTCCTTGTCCTCCCCGTTGGCCTCGTCCACCTCCTCCTTCACAGTGGTCAGCTCCGGCTCGCTCTTATACAGCCGGTAGTCCGGGGCTTGCTGTGAGTCAGTAAACACACCACGCAGCAGTCAGCGTACAAGCACACAAACAACAAGCCACACACACACACACACATGGCAGCGATGACATAAAAATGCAGGTACACCCAGAGAAAGGAAGGCTCTTCAGTGGTTTTGCGGTTAGGATGGTGGTTTTAATGCGGAAATGAAATGGCTCAAACAACCGCCTGATTTGTTGAAATGACAAATTTGTAATTCAGAAGATTTGAAGGCAGAGAGGCACATAAAGGACCTTACTCGCGTTTTTGCATGTTTTAGCCCATTTGCTCCACTACACCCACACCTTACGTCACCACAGAGCATTTTTTAAAGCAAATCATACTACGGTGTGGAGGTTAGAGGGCTCCACCTGGGCTTATAGAACTAGTATTGCACAATCCTTTTATGAATATAACCTTGAATTTCCTCCTGTTTTCCAAAATTCAAATGCTCGAGTGATGAACCTGCCTTAAAATTTCTCAGCTGCTCCAGAGATATTTGTGCCTGGGCTTAGAAGTCACGGACATTTGAACTTAGTTTGTGCAACAATCTTTTCCTCAGGCACTATTTTCCGGTGGAGATGTAGATTCTGTTGTGTGGGTTTCTGGGTGTTACGGGGAGGAATGGCGCATTGATGTGTTGTCAATAAAATGCAAAAATTATGCAGAATGACTATCATGGGCATAGAGGAGCCAAAACCGCATCATCCTTTTAACAATGACCATGTCTGCCTGATGTTTTTCCTCTGGCTTAGGTTTTCCATCCATATAGTGTGTGTGTGTGTGTGTGTGTGTGAGACGCTGTTTGGCAGCCAACGTTGAAATCCTGGACGCTGGAGCTTCCCGCCGACTAGTGAACACACCAGAGGATGTTTCGATTCAGCATGGGCATTGTCACACACCGATAAAGTAACTGTGACAAAAACAAATCCCAGCGGGACGTTCACTGTGATGGATTAGCAATCTCACGTAAGATTCACGTGTCTGCAAGCTGATTTTCATACCGTACTGAAATGAATGGAAAAGCAAACATTCATGCACCTAAAATAGCATGGTATACTTTTGAAAATAGCAGGTAGCATTGTAAAAGGGTATGCGTAATGCAGTAAATGGACTAAAACATGTGAAACACCATCGACTAGTTCTTCAATCGAGTCGATCTGGGACATTTCATGGGTTCTTAGCCCGGTTCTTCGCAGGTCCACCATGATGCAGAACATGATGTAGGACACCAGGCCACAGAAAACCTTTCCAAGGGGCCGTGCACACACACAACATGTCAGATTTTCAGCACATTGTCTTTTTCCTAATGTGCCAGATGGCCATCTTTTGACAAAGCATCGCGTCTCGCTGTTTTTAAATCTGCTGGTGTTTGGGTTTTCC
Source organism: Myripristis murdjan (assembly GCF_902150065.1). NCBI lineage: Eukaryota > Metazoa > Chordata > Actinopteri > Holocentriformes > Holocentridae > Myripristis > Myripristis murdjan. The sequence continues at coordinate 19,302,297 of NC_044002.1, read as the reverse complement.
TGACAGTAAGTAGCCGGTTGCTTGCTGTTTTTGAACGGCGTCCACAGTGGAAATTTTGTGCCACTTTTGCGGAGGAGCGGCGCAGGTTTCAGAGCAAGCCACCGCTCGCAAAAGAGAGGGGGCGGGACCGAGATTGGCAGACGAGCGGTGAAAGACGTCAGAACAGGGTTTAATCACAGCGGTGTTTGATCATGCAGAGCTTTAAGATCTAAGGTCAAAAAGTTGCTATGATCTAGTCGAGATAAACAGCCTGGGGCAAGCTTTGTAGATTAATGTAAGTACTGCAGGTAAGTAGCAGACTGCATTGTCACATTTTGTTGAAGCAAAGGTGAAATACCTCCTTTTCCTTCTCATTTTTAAATCATCTTGTGCTCCAGCTACAGTTGCATTAGCTTTACGCCTCCTGCTCGTTTTTTTTTTGTTTTTTTTTTCAGTGTATGCATGTTGATTGTGTGCACAGCCACTTTCTGGTACTGTATAGCACCTGCGTTTGGAGCCTGGGAGGATATACCGAAAAAAACTACAAAACCAAACCAAGATAAGATACAACACACTCATGCCAAACAAAATCCCACTGACAAAATCCACATGTGCACACCAGGATGGCTGTGAACAAAATACTGGAGGTCCATGACAGCGATGGCTGGATGAAACATGGATGGATGGGGGGGGATTTAAAAAAAAAATCGGATGAAGTACACACACCCAGGAAGCCAGAGGGCACTGCATGTGGAGTGGTTCACACACACACACGAAAAAAGAGAGCGGGATCGAGGGCGACGGAGGAGAAACTCCACGATGAAATTGAAAACAAAGTAAAAAAGATGGAAATGAATGTTAAAAAAAATGTGCAAACCAGGGCTGGGCAACGTACTGTACATCAACATCGTGATAGGAGGCTAGACGGCGTAATATAATATAAGTTTTGTATTTTCCTGGTTTTAAAGGCTGCATTACGGTTAAGGGATGCATTTTTTCTGAACTTATTAGATTACTTTAGCTTTTGTATTATTTCCCTCTACCTGCCTGGTCATTGCTAATGACTGTGTATCAAAAACCTCTTGTATGCAAATATCTTATGAAAGCACAAAAAAGTCTTCCCTACCATATCATCACAATATTAAGATCAAAGATATGGTGATATCAAGGGATGATATTTGCTCAGTTGAAATTAATGTAGCTCTCTTTAATTCATATTATTTGACAATGAATGAAATTAGTTACTATTCTCTTAATTACTAGTATTAGTGCAACTACATATTTTTCAATAGAGAAGGTGTCACAGCTGCTTTTTTCCATCTTTTGATCCATTTTGTTCAGCAGCCATTTGGCTCTTCCACTGTTTGAGCTCAGACTTTTTCTCCTTTTCTGTCCACATTGCCCAGCACTAGTATAAACACACATAAAAAAAAAAAAAAATGCGATGGTTCGGTGAGCTAATTGGTGGCGGTCCCAGCCGGGGCCAAACCAAAGTGCTGGACCGCGGCGGCAGCAGCACGGTCAGCGGGTCTTACGCTGTGCGCTCCGTTCCTGGAGCCCGACTTGCGGTCCTCGGGGCGGTGCGCGTGGGGCGGCAGGCGGCCGCTGGGGTGCGAGAGCACGGGAGGGGGCCGGTCGGACGAGTCATAGTACTGGGGGAGGGGCGGGCGGGGGGGCACGCTGTCGCCCTCCTTGGGGGGGCTGAGTGGCAGCAACGTCACTGCCTGTTGACAGTTTTAACACCAGCGTTAAAAAAAAAATACAGTTTTTGATCAACCTGTTGGCCAGCTGTAGGACTCAGCGGTGGTTTGTGGCCAAATTTGTCCATGACAAGACCAGACTTTAAAGGAACAGTTCACCCCAAATACAAAAAAGAGATTTGCCCACTTACCCTTAGTGCAATCTGTCCCTCCAGATAATTTGTGTGATTTGGTGAGGTTCCTCGTCTGCCGCGATCTCCCCTGTCCCCCAGCGTGACAAAAAATAGTTCCCAACAAAACTGTTCGCCCACGAGAGCTCTGCATCCGTGAGCACCCGTGTCATTGTTTTTGGAGAGAGCTGCTGCTGTAGTAAATTTTTGATGGCTCGAGCTCCACGAAGCAAAGCAAAACAAAACAAAACAAAATAAAATAAAATAACACAATACCCATCACAGCACCGCCGTACTGGGGTGAAGGGAGACAGACAAACAGAAAACCTCAACAAAATAATCACACCGAAACTATTTGGACGGATAGACTGCACTGGGGGAGAGTGGGTTCTTTTTTTTTTTTTTTTTTTTTTTTTTTTTTGTATGTCAGGTGAAGACTTCTTTTAAAACCGCTGAGAGTGAGAAGAAGAATTTCAACTGGATATTAAATTTGCGTGGCGCATGCAGACAGCACTGTACCTCGTTCTTCTGTAGGCTGGAGAGCGGTTTGGAGCCGGGGAAACCTGTTGAACACGAGGGGATTCAGAGGTGAGAGGCATGAGGGGGGTTCACTGTTTTCATAATCAAGACATCTGCAAAAACATTGGCTGTCATGTTACTTATTAATAGAGCATCTGTAGTTGTGCACATGAAACATCTGTGATGATCGGTGCTCGCTTTGTAAGCCCAAATGACAGCTGGATTTTCTCTAACATCCCATCTAGGTTTTTATACCCAAAAGTGACATAAGGAATATTTATATCCCCTCTGATATATTAGTAAATTTGTAATAAATCAATAATTTTCAGCCCTTCCACTTTCTTAAAACTGTATTTTTTTCCATCTCAAATTCAGAGGGAAAAATGACTGTGCATGTGGTGAAACAATGGCAGCAGTAGTAAGAGAGACCTCAATAATGAAAAGGTCACAGGTCTGATTCTCGCATCCTGTCAAAGATGCCGACCGGAAATTCATGCGGTGTTTTATTAAAAAAATGATTCAGAGCCTCACTGCTGTCTGTGCTCCTCTGCGGTTTATTTTTGGCCAGAGCTTCCATCACATCCTGGATCCTCCACAGCTCCTTCTGGATCTGGACGTGCCGCTGGCTTGGAGGCTCCGTCTGAGGACACACACACACACACACACACACACACACACACATGCACGAAAACACAGGAGCATGCAGAAACACAAGGATGGGTGCATTTAGACATACTTCAGCAAGCATCCAATAAAAATTCTTAAAGCATAACCTCCTGAAAGTGTGTGTGCATGTGTGTGTGTGTGTGTGTTTTACCTGCGGGCTGCCCAGAGCCTCCAGCTGCTCCAGTAGGTTGGATTTGGCCAAAGTGACATCTGCTTCCAACCTGTCATATTCCCTCCAGGAGCGCTCCAACTCCTGAAACCAGGACACCAACCGACAATCGGGTCATGGGAATGTGAGTGTGTGTGTGTGTGTGTGTGTGTGTGTGTGTCCTTGACTCATGTGTGCATGCATTTGAATGTGCATATATTCCTTCCCATACTTCTGCTTCCAAAAAGAAATCCTGCCTCCATATCTCTGTGGTTCCTATGTTTCTCTAATCTCTTTTCGTGGTTCTTCTCTCTTTGTTAATTTAATTGTACAAACGGTGTTTTTTGGGAGGTTGAGTGAAATTAGTTAAACTTTAAAAGACTCTTTAAGACCATTTGAGATACCTATGTTTTTGTAAAGGGCTAACCTATCCATTTTGAGCTGCTCTTTGCGGTTTTCAGCAGTGCCCCCGAATGGCAGCTAGAGCTTTTTGTTCTACAGAGATCCTGTCAGGTAATTAATATCAGTAAACTGCACACACCTGTCTGGGCTTTGATGCTTCATACCAAAGGATAACAAAGGCAAGACAGAGGCAAAAGATCGAATATTGATGAGTCCAGCCCTCTGAATGGAGCACGTTGTGTTTTAATTATAAATTATATAAATCAAAATTGGTGAGAGATGATTTAAATGAAGACTCCACTGGCAAATGCATGAAATAAGCATGTAATCTGGCGGTTGAGTTTACACGGCTCTCATCAAGTTGCTAATAAATGATATGCTTATTTCACTTCTTGAAGCACTTTGAGCTGCAATTCTTGTATGAAAGGTGCTGTACAAATATAAAGTTTTATTATTATTATTCTTTGTCAGCTGAGATCAATTCAATTATTGCAACTTGAAGCGGCACTGAGCGATTTCTGACCACTAGAGGGCGTTGAGAGCTCAAACTCTGCTCGAGTCCTGCTAAACTAAAGGTGAAAAAAATGTTTTGGGGGACAGAAATGAGGGTTACATTTCACTCTTACGAGGCTCTTGCTGGATTACTTGGTTTATTTTAACTTCAGTTTGAATAAGTGGTGAAACTGCAGATGTTCAGCTGCAAGGTAAGCTGCTTTGAATTAACTTTTTTTTATTGTTGCTACAGTGCTGATTGCAGCAACAGAGGCACTCGTGTGATCCACCTGGAATTTGGATGTGTTCATCAATGTGCAGTTTCAGAGAAGCTCTGAATCAAGTTGAAGAAGTGAGGTGTGAGGTGAAGGGCAGAGGAGGAGCTTATTCAGAACAACAGAGAGATTTAGAAAGCTAAAACCAGGAAATAACAACAGGGTGGTTGTAAATTGCAGAGTAGAGGGTGATGACACTGCAAAGGGTCATTTTACCGTAAAAAAAAAAAAAAAATGCAACATAATATTACTTTTACAGATGCACCAGACAAAATCACTTAGATCTAGACTCAGCTGACCAAAAATATGGAATAAGCACATAATTCATCACTGAATCGGTCTGATGACAAGAATCAGGTACATTCAACTATCACATTACTTTCTTATTCCATGTCTTTTTTTAGCAGCTGAGTTTGAATGACTTCACTTAAATCAACTCTTACTGTGCAATATTGCACGGTGCATCTTTAAATCAGAGAGGGGAGATTTTCCACCAGTTTGGGCAAACAGGCCAAATCTACTGCATCTTAATTAAGAGAGATCGGACGCCCTTCGTTGCTGCAGCCCTTTTGGTGATTTAAGCTGATAAGATGGGTGTATTTCTCCACAAAGCGCTGCAGAAAACAGTTTTAATGAATAAAGTCTCGCAAGGCTGATGCAAGTCTGTATACTGGTCTTTTAGTAGTGTGTATGTGTGTGTGTGTGTGTGTGTGTGTCAGGGTGCACTCACAGTGTTGACTCTAGACAGCTCTCGGCAGGTACTGAGCAGGCCGTTCTGCAGCACGTCTCTCTGCTGGATGAGGCTCTGCACCGCTGCAGGGTTGGAGCTGCCCTGTTCGCTCAGCTCCTGGCTGGCAGACAGCAAGGCCGTCTCCAGAGTGTGCTGGGGGAGACACACACACACACACACACACACACAAATTCATGTATATAGGCGAATTATGTCAAAACAAACCCATGTACACAAGAGGTGCACATGCATACACACGATTCTGCACAAAGAAACGAGTATGCATGCAAAATTCACACACACACACACACACACACACACACACACACACACACACACACACAACAGCTGAAACAGTTTATCAGTCAAATAGTTCCAAATAGTTAACTAGCTAACTAATTTTGGTAACCGATTTACCCTTTTAGTCATTTATCAAGCAACCATATCAAACATTTGCAGATTCTAGCTTCACTAAGATCTGTAAAATTCTAAGATTTGCTTTCTTTTCTTTGTTCTTATCATTACAAATTTAATATTTTAGGTTTTTTGGCTGCTGGTCAGACTAAGGACATCACTTTGGACTTTAAACTTGCTCCTAATTTTTAATGCTTGATTGACCAAATTGACAGATCAGTCAACAATGAAAATATCCATTAGTTGCAGCCCTCACACACACACACACACACACACACACACACACACCACTACCTGCCTAACCCTAACCCTAACCCTAACCTTAACCTAACCCTAAAGTTATCTTAGCTTTAAATCAAGTCTTCACCCTAAAATTAATGGTGCTCCTTTATGGGGACTTGCTTTTTGTCCCCATAAAGGAGGCGAGTCCCCACAACGTGACTGTGTAAACAGATTTATGTCCCCACAACATTAGCAATACCAGGTACACACACACACACACACACACACTCACAGGTGTACCTTCTCTCTGTGTAGCTGCTGTAGTTTGTCTTCCTGCATCCTCACCGCCTTGTCCTGCTCACACAGCCTGCTCAGCTTGGTCTGAATCGCACAAACACACACAGCGACTCAATTTATTTGGACCCTTTGATTGTGAATTTGACATGCAGAGGGGGACGTTTCATTAAGGGTGATGCTGAAGGACGTGCTCGTCTTACGTCAATGTCGACTTCCTCTGTGCGCGGGGCGAAGGAGCCGTCTCTGTAGTCGTCCGGGCTGATCTGAAACGAGGCGGCACGGTCAGAGACGGACAGCAGGGGGCAACAACAACACATCTGTTAGGATGAGCAGAGAGCAAGGGGCTCTGGCCAGGATGGATATGAAGAGTTGTGCTCCAAAATGCTATTTTTAGAGGGGAAAAAAAGCCACCTGACGCTCATCATTCCATATCTCTGAAACAGAGATCTTTTGTGTGGGGTGTGAATGCCCTACTGGCTTTTAAAAATACCAAATTTATTTCACCTTTGCAATATCAAATCCTATTTTTAAGAGAATCTGGCATTGTTTCAAATAGGTTAGCGGAGAACTCACTTTGGAAAGCAACTCTTCATACAGTTCCCACTGTTCACTCCAGAGCAAGAGAGGGGAGGGGATGAGGGGATGAGCTCTCCATGCATTTCCTCTAATCCTGTTTTATTCCCCTTAACACTATCCACCCAGGTGTTACCGAGGTTATCCTGTCTGAATTTTCCAGCGCTAAGAAGGGTAAAGTGAGGTGCAGCTAAGGACTGCCAATGCGTTCGGGATGAGGGGAGAACAAGCAACACCGGGCCGGTGCAAAGCCCTTCAAAAATAAATATGTTTTTGTCCGTGCCGTCCACTTTCACCTCACCCCTGGATTCTTGCAGCTGCTAATGGAAAGACAAATCCCTCTTCATTTCGTTTGTGTGTATACTGCGTGTGTGTATGTGTGTGTCCACTACTTGTGTGATTCTAGGTTTCACTTTAAGAGGCACGTTAAATGGATGGATAACCAACAATGATGAAAAGAAAAAAAAAAAAGGTTAGTGCAGGTTATCCATCTAGGTAGTTTCTATGTGATTTTAGTGAGGTTTCCTGTCTCCTTCCACCCCAATACAATGAGGCTGGATGGGTATTGCTTTGTTAAACTCAAAGCGTCAAAAATTTACATGTGAAAAGGTCAACAGCAAAAGGTGCTGCTCAAGGTAATGACATGAGTACCTGGCAAACTCTAGGAAACAGGAAACAGGCGGGCTTGGAAACCTCGCCAAATCACCATCCGAACCAGAAACTACCTGGATGCATACACTGCACTGGAGGTAAATAGAAAAATATCTTTTTTTTTTGGGAATTTGGATGAGCTGTTTCTGTAACCCGATTACAGTCATCTCTTCCCTGCTTATTCCCCTCTTAACTCTCCTGCCTCTCCATGTTTTTCCTCTCTCTCTCTCTCTCGCTCGGCCCTGGGCCAACCTCATGACGGTCTGCTGCTCCTCTCTGGCAGGCCTCGAGATAAACCTCCATGACACCCAGGCTAAAACTGGAACCTTAAGCGCGCGCGCGCACACACACACGCACACACAAACACACACGGTTCATAACTCCTTCACTACACTGGGGCGACTGGCTCTCCCTTCTGATGTCTTCACTTAAAAAAAAAAAAAAGAGCTGGCTGGTGACCTTGGCTGGAGGTGAAAGATGAGGGCAGAGAGAGGGATTTTTTTCTTTTTTTTTTTTTTTTTAGTGGTCTGGAGTAAAGTGATAAAACCCTCTGACATTTCCCCCAACTGAAGCTTTACAGTGAACATTATTATTATGCTCTGTTCCAGGAAGTACAGCTGAGAGACGACGGCACCCGCCCACCCAGAGCGATTCTCGGGACTTGAATTGAATTTATAACCGACCTTGTAATTTCATGAGACACATGTTAGAAATGGGTAACACTGTATTCTCAAGCCATCAGGAGGTTGTCTAGGTTTTCTAGTTTGCACCAATAAATGCATTCAACGTCCTCTTAGATGCCCTATTATGAGAATTCAACTTTTCCTTTATTTATGTATAGGTGCTATAAATAAATTTAAAACTAAACTGTGATTCTATATGATTACAGTTATTGCATTTTCAAAAATCCACCCTTTTTTTTACAGAATAGCTGCAAGACACAACTGGACTCGGTCATGACTGGTCACTGTGCTTCAAGAGCAAGTGCTTTTAGCCAATCAGGGTCCAGTATTGTGACTGTGAGGGCTTATGCTGCGTTTATTTCAACTCGGAGCTCAAAATTTCAAACTTGTAAATTTCCAAGCTGCGACAACACTGCGTTAACGTTTTCAACTTGGAAATGGATGCTTACATGAATTAAAAAAATAAAATAAAAGTGTATGCAGAAGTATTTGCTAACGTAACACATGAATGCTATTAAATGGATTCAATTTTTACCCAAAACAACAAAATGCAATTTATTTTCCACCATTTCTGCATGTTCAGCAACACTTGAGCTCTGAAATAAGACCCGATTTTCTAACTTAAAATTCAAAGTTGGATGATTGTTCAATTTCATTGTTTTTTTCACAAGTTGGAGCTCATTTTTTAACAAGATCCGAGTTGTAATGAACAAAGCATTACTCTTCAAAATCATTCAGTATATACTTTTGACTAAACGGCCTTTGGACAGTTACTTGGAAACATCATGAAGTGCCTTACTGTCACCCAGAACAACAGCACAGTGCATCTCAAAAACAGAAACAGAAATGCTGTAAAATCGATATATATGGGACCATTAAGACAAAAACAACCAAATGGGGGAAAAAGCAAGAACTGGTTTGGCATTTCCAAAGTGACACCTGACAATGAACAGTGCCATTATGACAACTGACAATGAGGGGGTCGGGGATCCATGGCTATGTAGCGTTACACCATAAGCCATGCTTCCCTTCAGGTCACTTCGAACAGAATCAAACAGAAAGCGATGAAATGAGATGTGCTGGAACCAAAACAGGTTAATACACAGCTCAAATAATGCCGTGATGACGTTGAGGTAGGGCTGCCGAGAAACAACGGGCTGACGGACGGACTGACTGCATCCAAAGTGGCAAAACAAGAGGTTGATGGTGAGGGGGGAACGTGTGGATACACAGCCACTGGGCTACCAGGACAAAGGCTTGGCTCCAGTCAGCTCCTCTTCAGTCAGTGCAGCACTGAAGCGTTATGAAATATTACCTTTTTTTTTGTTGTTGTTTAAATTTTGTCAGTTCAAGAGTCAATATTCTTGAGATGGAACTTATGAAATTCATCCCGAAAATGTGATTTGTCTGATTGCAAATTCAATTTAAAACATTGTTGCTGTCAAGTGAAAACCCTCCAAATCCACATGGGGTGATTTTAGTGTTTGAACTTAAAGCTGCAGTACGGAACATACCACTTCTGGTTTGTCTCCCTCTTGTGGCAGAAAATGAAATAATGCACAATGCAAAATATACCTCAGGCTTGATTTCAATCCTCAAGTGCAAAGAATAAAGTTATAAAAAAAACTCTGAGAAAATCAGGAATCAGAATCATCAGGCATGGTAATTAGCCATGTTGTAATTTACAATTCCAGTGGAAAATTGTTAATTGTGGTTGATGTAAAACTCACCACTGAGAGTCAGCTGCATCAGCGCGGGAATACTGCCACAGACAAGAGCTTTCCAGTGTTTCCAGTGATACAGGAGTTTTATCTATGGCTAAAAAGCTTAGTCACTGTGTGAACTCATTTGCTTTTAGATTAAACATTATGCAGTGGTTCCGTACTGTAGCTTTAAACTGAAAGATGATCCAGTGCGTGTGCAACCAAAAACCACTGGGAAAAAAAATGCATAGGCATCAAGACGTTTTCACTTGCTGACAGCGATGTGACAAAAGACTAACGTTTTTTTTACAAAAAGCTGTGTATTCCACTTCCTGAGTGGACCGTGACGAAGCTGAATCGAGCCAGAACCTGCCCAGGACCTTACTTGCTGGTAGAGTTGCGGCCTTGGCGCCGAGTTCTCGATCATAGTGTGAATCATGAAGATTAGAGGCTCATTCTCCTTCGTCTAGCGTAGCGCCAAGGAGAAAGAGGATACAGCGGTATAATAACACAGCAGTATGGTTTTTTTTTGTTTGTTTTTTTGAAGGCTCAACCACTGTTTGATGTCTGATACCCTGTAGCTGGAATGAAAGCTGCCCTCTTCTCTCTCTTAAGAGGAGAGGAAGATTAGAATCCACTGTGAAATCTGACTGTGAGACACACCAAACTTTCAGACTATGATGTACGACCTTTTCTGCAACAATTTGAGCATATGATCCACCAAGAAGCCTCTCTTTTTCAGCTTTTCTAACATTTAAAACGAACCATGGTGGCTGGTAGCAAATAGTGCATTTGGAAATTTGATCTTTCACTGACATGAGGTTTGAGTATATTTCAAAGCTACAAAAAAAAGTTGCAAAGGATATTATTTTCTTATCTTTTTTTTGCATGTAAACCCAAAACTGATTGAGCATGAAAGCCTTGATGGGGCATTTCAAGAGCTTTTCTTGCAATAATAATGACAATTCAGCAATCAAACCAATTTGTATCTTGTCGATAAGGATCCGAACTGCAAGCCACTCCTTCCCTCTCCCCCCACACAGTAACTCCAAGGACAGCCTCCCCCCCTGAAGCATATGACCTTTTCAGAGCCAAACAGTCATATTCAATTATGCAGGAACCATGGGAAGGCGAGTTCTAACCTGGAGGCCAAAAATAAACAGTACATTTAGATGCCTGCCATGATCAGGGTATGCTTGTGCGAACCGCAGACAGGTTAGGTTTTACCTCAGCAGCCGGGGCGTGTTGCCGTGCGGTCTTAATGAGATTCCAGTTGGAAGACGCACGTTATCAGTTACATTAGCGCCAATCCAAGTTGAGGCAGACAATCAATGGCTGCTGATGATGAAAAGCCGCAATTGCATCACTTGCTCGAATGAATTTAACTCCGGTGAAACTTTTAGTATCTTGTGTCTGCACTCAAAACAACTAGAAAAGCCGTTGAGGCCACAGGCTCTCAGCCAGGTGGAGTGGGATTCTGCTCGAGAGCAAGTCAATGTGAAAAACATGCATTATGTAACAGTACTTTATCCAAACTCATTTTTATCATCTTTCTTTCCCATAATCAAACTTATGCCTCCATGTAAATGCAATTTTGACATTTGCATTTTTTTGTGCTGCTGTGTCTGTCTTGATTGCTGACATTTTCAGGCAATCAGAAAAGTTGAGTGTCGCTGCGCCATGATAAACATAAATAACTGATGTTTAATAATGCAGCTCCCAGCAGAATGTGTGCATATCTATTGTGATGATTTGCCAATATATAACAGCACCACTACACTATCTATCTATCTATTGAATTCACACTGATTAGTTCTTCTTCGTAGTAGAAGGTGTGTAAATCGGTGAATCTGGCAGATGTAATGTTTAGCTGGAGTCTAAAGCGGCTTGTTTTTGGGTCCCGAAGGCACCAGGTTGTGCAACCTTTAACTAAACCCAGTTTGGATTTCACTTGCAGTAAAACAGTGATCTGTTGATAGTTAAGTATGGATGATGTTCAGACTAGAGCGATCTGAGCAAGGAGACGAGGTGTAAAATAACCAGCAGTGGTGAAAAAGCAAGAGCACAAGAGTTAGAAGAGAAAAAGAGATACAAATAGAAGTAGATCGAAGCAGACGTAGCTGTATGTCTGTGTCTGTGGCTTGTATTTGTTGTCTAAAAAAAACAACATGAGCAAAGGTTTACTCCTAAGAAGGGGGAAAAACTGAGGTGTCAAGTTTCGGTGCTTCACAATTTTTCCCCCAAGCTCATTTAATATTTTGGTTTTGGGTGCAGAGAGACACAGAGGGGAGCAGAGTCAGAAGTCCTCACCTGGCTGTCCAGGTAAATAAGGTTCCTCTGGAGGTGATGGGAAAGAACTTCGGTCTACAGTAGCCGCAGAAGAAGGAGAGAAGAAGTCAGAGAGGTGAAGCAGCGTTGGGTAAAGATGGACAGCAGCAGAGGGCAGAGATGGAGGAGAGAGGGGTTGAAGGACAAAGGCAAGCCGAGACAGGAAGAGGCACATTTCAACAGGAAAGAAGAGTAAATAAGAGAGTCAGAGCGTTTGCTGCGAGGACAGAAGATAATTTGAGAAAGCCTGCAACATTAATTATGTATAACTGTATATTGCAATTTTAGTTTTCATTTCTATTCATGGTAGACTTTGCGTTTATAGTTCTAGCAATAAAATTTCATTCAATTTCTCTATATTTAGATGTGTGATATACTACAAACAATGGTGTTTTAATATATAAAAAGTGTATTTCTAAAATTGTCAAGACTAGTGGTTATGATTGACAATCATGATTACAAGAGCAAAATAATCAGGATTATCATGTTTTGTTTTTTTTTTATGATCATGCAGCCCTATTGAGAAGATGCACAAACCATAGACAGTTAATGAATGTGTTGCTTGAGCAGGGTTATTGTGTCTCCACTGAATCGTTTCATTCATAACCCAAAGTGCATTAATCCTCAAGTCTAGAGCAAATCACACAACTTACCGAACCTCAACTTAAAACACATGCTGCACTGGGAATTTGCATAGCAGTCTTGCGTATGGAAATACCAGACATATTGCACATGTGCATGCATTATAAAATACTTTTTCCCAAAGGGCTTCCACAATATTGTTGGACTAACCAGTGGACTATTGCAGAGCGGATCGAAAACAAAAAAAAACAACAACAATGCACACATCAAGGGGTTCAAACCAGCGCTCAAAAGTCAAGATGCAGAACACCGAAGCACAGAAGCGGAAACAGACAACGGATGTTATGTTGCTCAATACATCTGCTGGGATGCATGCTCTCCTGACCCACAACCGCACAGCAACCTCAGACAGGAGGAGGGCAACCATGCACCAAGCACCTATACACACACACACACACACACACACAGACCAAAGCCCACTCACACCTCAACAACACCTCAATCCCCAGCACCCGGAGTTATGCACACACACCCACAACAACCTACATATACAGCAACACAAGGAAACTCCCCCGCACACTCACACAACACACGCACACTTTATGGGATGCTGACCTCATAACCGGGAAAGCATTAACGCGTGCATGCACAACACACTCGCATACACACAGTGCTGACCTTGGCGTTGGGCCCCTCCATGCCCAGGGTCATTAGCTGAGCTACTGTGTGCTCCCGCAGGCTGTTGAGCTCCGCCTGCTGCCGACGGAGTTTGATCAGCAGCAGGGTCAGCTCCTCCGGCTGCACAGAGCAACACACAGAGGAGAGAAGAAGAGCTGCCTCACTTCTCGACATCAAAACAAAAAAACAAAAAAAAAAACAACAACCATCGACTGACTGGAATAAAACGGGAGTAAAACATGACGCAGCGAGTTCGTGAGGATGGGAGCTGCCAGATGGTTCCGGTTATGGCTGGCTGGATGGGTTGGTGCACATTAGCATGCACACAATCAGGTCTCACACATACGACCGGGCAATATAATAACAGCAAATATCACTATATCTTTGACGAATACCTCGGCATGTATGGGGTTCATTTTGTGCCCAAATTATGCCGTTACAGATGGTACCATGCTGTTTGCAGATGGTGCTCTCAGTGTATCTTGGTTTATATATTGGTAATGTTGCTATATCTTGGTACACTGCATTGGCCTATTCAGTCACTTTCACTTGTCTGCTGCTACTGCTTCCTGTGTTTGTCTATTGTCATCTTGTGTGGACGGTTTTTTACAGTTACTACCCATTAAAGTGCACGGTGCATCCATTGTGCCCATGGGCCTGGTTTTGTGTACTGCTGATGTTTGTCTGTTGGACTGCTCCTGTTTTCTGGTTCGCTTACGGTAGGCTAGAAAACTCCAAGAATGCAGCGTGTAGTCAAAGCCATCTGGCTGAAAAGTGGTTATTACAGTAGACAGAGAAACACAAACACAACAGCAGACACAGGCAAGAGGAAGCGACAGCGTAGAAACACAGATACCGTAACAACGGCATGCAACAGCACAATGCCATATAATATCACAGGCAACAGCATAATTTTGGCACAAGTGAAATAATAATAAATCCAGAAAATGACATAACTTCATTGTAACATGACCTTCAAAACCAGGAAAATACAAAACTCATGCCATATCATAGTCTAATTTCAAAAAACCCAAACAGTATCTTTCTATCTTTCTAGTCTCGTATTGTGATATCAATATAGTATTGATATATTGCCCGGCCCTAGTCACACACACACAAGCATACACCCACACATGTTCAGCTGGAGCATGGTGCATGAACACACACACACACACACACGCGCGCACACACACGGCGATATCCCGTGACGGCAGTGCTGTTTGTTTGGCCCGGCAGCGTACAGTATCGATAATAGCAGCTGCACGCCCCAATGGGGGAACGCAGCCACTGTAACAAAACAGTGAACTGCAAAAGCTTTGTGGAAAATAATTTGACAAATTTTTCTCATCAAGCTGCCGAGGCGCTCCGCTGCCGTCAAACAATCACAATATTATTCACAGCTTGCTTCAGAGAGGAATATCAGTCCTCGCTCTGATTGTCGTCGGCGCGGGCGAGGACAATTTCATTTGCGCTGCAGCATTGTGTATGCGTACATCATTAAGACACAATGCCATTGTCAATAATTACACTGGCCCCGCTGAGAGAAGTGGAGAAACAGCAATAAGGGGCTGCTGAGAGTAAAAAAAGAACACATCATTGAGATAGACATGTGAAGTGAGTGTCTGCGAGTGTCTGTCTTTGCGTTGCGTAAGCAGGAGAGAGCAGAAACTGTCTTTCATTTATTCCGATGCTCTCTGTTTACCAGTGATGTGAATTAAAAGCAGGACAACATCTGTTAGTGGTGAGTGTATCTGAGGGGCGATGAGGAGAGGAATGGGGCCACTGACCGTCTTGCCTTGCAGCGACTGCGGGGTGATGGTCTGAGGAGGCACGCCAGCCGCGATGGACCTGCGGTCAGGTGGGTAGCCGTACTGTGGGAGGAAGATGGCATTGACCCAAGTTTCAGTTTCTCTCAACTCAATTCAGTTCAATTAGATTCAGTTACATTCAGTTAGATTCAATAGGGTTGAGTTCAGTTACTGTAACAGAAGTGTAAGAGGAATTCACCATCACTGCACTTTTAAAATCAAATTTTTGCGATAATAAACATCTAACAATCCCTTAATGCAATGCTCCTCCTTCTTGTTTCTATCTGCCAACATTTGCTGTCTTTGGCTGCAAATACAGAACAATAATGCAATTCAATTCAATTCAATACAATAAGGCTGGATTCAATTAAATTAGCTTCAGTCACTAGACTGACTGAGGGGGGATTTATCATCTCGACGCTGAAAGGGGAACATTATTATTCTCCAAAAGAAGCAAAAGTAAACATTTAAGCAGAGCTATTTCCTAATCCAAGGCTCTTCTCTGATCTTTCAATCTGCCAAAATCATATTTCTGTTGTTGCAAACGCCGACCGCAAATTCAATTCAGCTCCGTTTGCACTCACTTGCAATGACAACCGACAAAGCGTCCTCTTTGCTTTCATAGATTGAAAATTATTGCAATTCAGTTTCAAATAAATTAATTATTTCCTGCTGCAAGGCTCTAACTAGTGCTTTTTATCTGTCACTTTCTTCACCCTTCGGCTTGGAATACAGAGCAGGATGAGCATTACCTACTCTTTGAACATGTGTCTTAGACATTTAGTGAGTCTCAGACAGACCACAGACTCTGTGCGGCTTCATTAGAGGTTGTCACCTCGGCTCACAGGCTGGTGACAGGGATTGGACCTGGGTTTTAGACTTGTGACAGGGGATTGGTCTCATCCATTTAATTGCGAATCATACACTGACTGCAATTTCAACTCATTGCATCCCCTCTCCTCTCCCTCCCTTCCTCCCTCCCGCTCTCTCTCTGAAGATTGTTGTGGGAAAATCAGAGGGACCATCTGTGGACTCTTCAGATCCAGGACCATTTCCATATCTGAGATCGACCCTTTTAGTTTAGGATGCCAGGAGCTTTAGTATGTTTTTAACGAGGGAGAGGAAGAGAGAAAGATCTTGAGAGCCAAAAGAAACGGCAGCTCAGCTGAGGGGAGGCTGGACTTGCGTCAATATGTGTTGAAAAGACAAACAAGAAATGCAGTTTAGTAAAACATCTGAATCTTTAGACACGGAGACACATTGTAATTTTCAGCCATTTCGTGTCTGCTTTAAAACACTCTGAATCTGAGGATCAATTTATACTTAATTCTCACTTCATTTGCGGCTGTGAGTGTTGGACAAACGTGTGAGTTTGCCAGAGGTTGCTACACTTTTCCATTTCAACACTGCCTGCATTTTCCAGACCGCAATATCTCGACTGGTATTTGATCTGATCTGTGCTAATAGTGTCTGGGCTGTATGACTGTCAACCACTATCGCTCGGCGGCTGAGGAATACTCTGCACAATATCACACAATATCACAACAGGTGAAATGACAGTGAGGCCTACAGCTACAAAGATATGTGGCGTCTTATATGAGGCAGGAATGAACAGCATTTTTCGGCGCCTGGCCAACTCCAAAACATTTCAAAGACCTGGAAAATACTTGATGAGTTTTCCCAGTTTTTCCCAGGTTTGTGTAGGAACCTCGGTCAAAGTGAAATCTTTAATTAAATATCGGGCGTTGGCCAGCCACGCTGTAGATGATAATGGTCCGTCCCTGACATTTTGTAAGACACGCCATGAAGTTTGATTTTTTCTTTGCACGTCTCATGTGTTAATTTAGTGTTCAATTATGTGCTTTCAAACTAAGTCCATCCTAAGGATTAAAAATTCGTTTTCAAAGACTACAGTAAAATAATATTGAGAGGGAAGCCACTATAAAAAAGATATTTACGGATTATTACAGCCTTCAAATACAGACTTGGTTTTTGTGTCTGAAAAGCCTACAAACACTGTAAAAGTCATCTAAATGATGTAATAAACTTATCATTTTTGCATGACACGGTAGTTTCCCTTTCATTTTTTTTTCTTATCTTATTTTTCATTTTTTGTGTACTGCTTTCATCCCAGGACTAAGAGTTTCCTGTACCCTTGAAATGGGCTGCACTGCCTTAAGGGGCTGCTAAAGAAATTTCATTAATCTTTATTTAACGGAGAGTCACAGTGACACGTTATGGTCTAACGGTCAAAGTTACAGAAGTTAAATGTTGACCAAAAGTTCTGACTATCAACCATTTGGTCTAAAATAAAGCAAGTGACTGCTGGGGCGCCTCTACCTTTGTGAGGTGTGTCCTGTGTCGGCGGTCCAGCGTCACGTCGCCCCTGAAGACGGGCGAGGAAACCTCGGAGTGGGAGTTGGGGTTGTGGGTGGTCTGCTGCCGGGGAGGGGAGAAGGTGCTGTAAAGTGCCAGCGAGCCGTGAGACGGGGACGTGGGGATGGAGTGGGCCACGGCGTGCTCCGAGATGTTGCCCATGGTCTTGGTGGTGGGCAGCGTGCCGTAGTGTCCTGCCGCTGCAGCCACACAAGACCAGAGGAAGACGAACAGCTTACACTCTCAGCCACTTTGTAGGAAACACAAAATGCTCTCTGTGCTGCCTCTGTGAGGAGGCCAACAGCTCGGCTTTTGGCTTAGAAAACGATGGCACAAAAATTGCAGCTCATTGTGGAACGCTTGAAATTACTTTGCCATCCTAGAAGCTTACCAAATAACACTTTTGATGACGCCGACATTGTGAAATACAAGGAATTCAAGCTATGAAGGTCACAAATAACCTTTTCAAATCTACACATACATATATAAGGTTTGGAAATTAAACCCTTCACTGCAGTTTTATTTATTAAAAAAAAAAAAAAAGAAAGAGATACAGCCGCTCAGGAGGTAGAAACAATTAAACATCTAAGAAACTAGAATAACTGAGAACTCTGGTGAAAATATGAATGAAATGTCAATTACCTCTTGTTTCATACATTTTTTTTCAAGAGCATTAAGCTTTATAGTATTTTAGTAGCTCCTATCTCCTACCTCTTGCTGTTTTCACTGGGTTTCACTCTAACGTTACACAGCCAGAAAATATTATGTAGCCCCACCTGCTGAGGTGGCATTCAGCTGATGTAAGTATTTCTGCCTCTGAGAACTGTTTGTGAGACTGAAACTCCTCTCTGCACCTTCACCGCTCCTACAGGAAAGTAAGCCGTGTTTGTGTGTTGGCTCTGGTGTCTGTACCCATCGGCGGAGCCAGACTCTGCCTGGAGAAGGCCTGCCTCTGCTGCCACTCGTACAGCTGCCACATGGTGTCGTCCCTCATCGACCTCCTCTTCTCCGCCGTCGTCACGGTGGTGGTGGAGGCGGGACGGAGGGCCCGGTCGTACACGGAGCCGGCCACGCTGCAGATGCTGTCGGGCCTCATCATGCTGTTGCGGGGCAGCGTGCGGTAGCCCTCCGGGTAGCGGGGGACGATCTGGGCGCGGTGGCTGGGCATGTTCCTGGGTAACGTCTGGTAGGAGGTAATGCTGGGAGAGGAGAAGAGACGGGTCAAGGCATGCACCCAGACGGTCCAGCCAGGGTTGCCACGTCCGCGTTTTTTCCGCCAAATTGGGCTACTTTTTAAGTGTTGCCGCTGGTAACAAATTTTGTCCGCGGGTTGGGCTTGGGCAGACATCAATAAAGATTCATATCTTCAATGACCAATGTTTATACCCAAATCCTGTCAAACTGACTCCGGGCCAGATCAGCATATAAACTATCCACATATGTCACATGCTCCACAGACAAATAATATGCCAGTGCTGTGTGAGGCCACTCAGCACATGACCAATCACATCATCAGCACCACTCGTGCCCAGTGCCTGTCAGCTGAAGTATGGTATCCCATATTATATTTTAAGTTCTGATATACTGTAAATTAAATAGGTGAAAGAACTGTTTCGGGAAATTGCCTTTAATGTTTATGGTGTTATTTTATAGATATTATAGTGCATTTTGCAATTAAAGCAATGCTGTTGGACTTTAAAAGCAACATATATGGATTTTTATGGGCATATTTTGAGTTCTGGTATTGGGCTGATTTTTGGGCCATTTTTATACCAGGTTGGGCGGGTTTTGGGCTGGTTTTGAGTTGCTGTTTGGCTGCTTTTGTCTCACAGACCTGGCAACCCTGGGTCCAGCTGAAAAACTCCAATCCATCCACTAGATAACCCTGCCAAACAGGGCAACGTTTGATTCATTGAATAACCTTCATGAACATTTCAAAAAACTAACACAACAAAGGCAAAACTCAGAGCCAACGTGCCCTGGCAGAACTCCTGCACCGCTGGACTAATCAGGAAAGAAAGAAGTGTTATAAAAACAGCAAGGGCAGAGTGGCACAGGGGATTTTTTTTTCTTCTATTTTTGCATAAAGATAAGACCATATACTATAAGAATCAATCAAACTTTGAAGAAACTAACAAATGTTCAAATAAATGAATAAATGAATGAAGGAGTCACTTTTCCACAGTCAGACTCATTAATCTTGCATGCCCGGACCTCTCACCATGTTTTTTTAAATTTTTTATTTTTTCCATTGCCCGCACCAGGAGACCTGTTTTGCATAAAAACACTTGTTAGAGAGATTGGAGTGGGAGAAAGATGTTTACTTCTTTTGCGCCAATCAAGATAACAAAAATATAATACAAAAAAAAAAATAATAATAAAATAACCAAACTCAAGAGCCGGAGAGGTTGCAATTTAGAAGTAACTGGCTGTACTGATTGGAATTTGAATAAGCGAGACGGAGGGGGATGAAATCACTCGAGATGTACCAGCTCAACAGCAGGTACGAAAAACCTCTTGCTTGACATTTCAGCTACACGCAGCACTTACTCAGACGACGTGACGTGGCGCTGGTTTCTTTTTCGTTTCAACTGTAATTACAGAAAATGTTCCCTGTGCTCTACAAGCCTGTGGCCGCAACAGAAGGGAAAATAAACACCTGCAATAAACACCTGCACCCGCCGTTATCCAATATCCACTGAATCAATGCGCTTAATCAGAAGGTAATGAACAGGAACTACCTAGATTTGTGTGTGAGTGTGTGTGTGTGTGTGTGTGTGTGTGTGAGGGCACATGGCGGTAGGTTTAACAATCGAACAACTGCTATTAACGAAACCCTGCTTCACTTTCACTTCCTGTTCGACCCGGGAACATGGATTAATGAGGAGCTCGCCATTAGCATGTGATCATAAAACGGATGTCCTTATTCTATAGACTGTGGCTTTGACCTTACGAAGACGGAGAGCGCACAGCGACATATATTATGGTCGCTGTCACTCCAGCCGCCCATCGCCATTTGTCACCTAGATGGGGAGAGCGTCGCCTGCACTGCTCATCTCACTTTGAGAATCAGCCGGGAGAAGAGGAGGAGGAGGAGGAGGAGGAGGAGGAGGAGGAGGAGGAGAAACGGAGAGGGCAGGGAGAGAGGAAGAGAGACAACGACATCATCCTATTTCCTGCAGCTATTTCAGCCACTTACATTTCATGCAGTTAGCTGATCAAACCGGTGATGCTGTGGCTACAGGATAACTTTTTTTTATTGCTCTTTGAGAACATCTGGCATCATGAATTTGGTGTATTTGCTGCTGAAACCATTATATAAGCCACAGTTTAATCAGTATTACTGAATGGGAAAGCTGAGGGGCAGCCATCACTGACTTTTAAAAAATAAAACCAATGATGTTTTTAATTGGCTGCAAATTTTAGTTATGCCTCCGGGTACGCCATGGTGTAATGATTAATATATTCTATTTGTTAGGACTAAAAGTATTAAATTGATATAACAATACAACAAATAAGAATTATGTTTTTTTCATTTAAAAAGGTGCATATTAGCATAAAAGTTGACAAAGTGAAAAAAGTAATTTTTCATTGCATTGTGACTTTAAAGATATAACTGGCAATGCAAGTCTTGACAGTATTACTTTTGCTTTACCTCCATGTAAAAACAATGATAAATTAATGTTTTTCTCCTTTTCATAAAGTGTAATTAGTTAAGTGTTACATGATAACTGACAACCATTAATGATTATTTTGATTTATGAACAGTCTCACAATCTAACTTCTTTACTTATTAATCACTTTTTATTTAGTTTTTCCTTTTTATATATATTTATACATCTTGTACCTTACAGATTATATTTACTGATACTAAGCTTTTATCAAATTTTATCCAGGGATTTGCTCTTGTGCTGGAAGAATACCGCCTATTCACTTTCTCCATTCAGATTTCAGCAGAAAACTGGGGATTTGAACCAGCAACCTCGCAGTCACAAGCCAGCCATCCTCTTTTTTTATGCTCGACAAAAGGCGGACAGATACCGCAGCAGCCACAAGCAGAGAGAGTGAGGCACCTTTTGAAGTTATTAATAACTATTTAAGTTATGAGTGGGCTGACACTGATTCTTGAAAGGTAGGAACGCAAGCGGAAAACGATCCCTTTCTGATCCCAGCTTAACTCAAAATAGAGTGGCATTTTGCTTCTGAGCTTGCAGGCTTTTTCAGACATCAATAAAGCATTTGAACTCCAAAGTGTAGTTAAAAATGATTGTTCAGCTGTCATATGAGGTCGGCCCTTGCATCTAGCACTTAGAAACATCTTAACCCAGAGAGAACAAGAGCTGAGAGTGGGACAGTCTGCCATAGGAGGGGGGCACGGTGCTCAGGTTGAGGACTGGGCCTTTAACAGGGGAATCCACGCCAAAAAAAAAAAACAAAAAACAAAAAAACCCCCACAGCATTCCTCCTGTGATGCTCGAGAGTTCACTGTTCATTTTCATTTCCTTCACAGTCTCTCTCAAAGCTAAAAACAAGACACTTTTGTTGATGCCAAAACAAAGAAACAAATCTGCAACTCTGTCCAAGTTTGTGGGAACATTTGGCATGGGACAAATTAATTATTAGCACAATTATGAATTAATGTGGATGAATTGTGAGCAGGAGATTTGGATGCAAAAAAAAAAAAAAAAAAAAAGCCACAAAAACAACTCCACCGACTGGGTCAGTCTCAAATCCACTAATTTGGTGACTCTGCAGATAGAGGCTCTGCTCTTCCGCTCGTAAACCTTTGACTGAGCTATCCAATATCTTTTAATTATCTCAAAACAACAGGTAATACTTTATTTTGCAACTTTAACATTTGAATTTGTACTGAAACGTACTGAAAATGAACCACAGTGCTGTATTAGCACTGTGTTAACGCCACCAGTTGCATATTTCCCCAAACATTAAGGATCACATTTCCCACAACTTAAATAATAATTACTCTGCTTACACCATGGCCACATGCCAACAATAAAAAAAAACTGGGAGAGATAATCAACTTAGGGATAGAAAATCGCACCAAAAAAGCTGGATGATGGCGCTAACATTATTCAGTTCGAGCCACAGCATTTAGATTTGCCAAAGTGGACTAAATACAGCTCATATCTACACAAAAATGGCTAATCTGGCTCAGTGTTGGTGTTAAAATTATGACAATGCTCAAAAATAATCATCATTTTGAAGCAGTAAGCACAGACTAAGAGTTTGTAGCTTGGTAAGATAGTCAGGTTATTAGCTTAGTTACTTTGTTAGGGTGTTTATATGCCAAATATATGAATTTAGAGCAGTGATAAAGGTTTGAACACGCACCCTTCAGCCAATCAGAGAGGGGTATTCAACCAGGCCACAGTATAATATGCAGTAAGGTCAAAAGACTGTAACAGGGCCATTGTGATGTAAAAATGTACTGAATTATACAAAATAAGAGCTTTACAGTAGAAAATAAACTGCGGCCTTCATGCATGCTCATAAATAACAAGAAAAAAAGAAAATCAAACAGCTGCAGATAACACGGGCTGCTTGCAGGCAGACGTGCTAAGTGAGGGGAAAGAGAGGATGGTATCTATCAGAATCACAGAGAAACGCATCACAGCTATGGGGATATGCACGGATGCACATGTAGCACACACACACTACACACACACGGCTTATTCTTTACACCTGAAGATCACAAGGTGCACACACACCCACGACTATGCATACAAAAGCATCATCTGAAGTTCAAGAGATACATGCACATACAACATTCACAGGTACATGCAGACACTGCTCACACACACTCACACTCACACTCACTCACAAGGGTCTGTAATCAGTTTTACCGCTGCATCTAGCTCTGCCCACTTAAACTAATGTGGCTGTTTGCAGCAGCCAGACTTGGTGTTAACAACGATAACAATCAGTCCTACAACAAACTTCCTCTTTTTCCCGCCTTGGTGCCGAGCGCTGATAAAGATGACAAATGTGGCTCGGTAACACTCGGCTCGCTTTGATCTCATCACAGTCTCATTTCCATGACTTATTCATGGCAACAGGAGGGGAGAGAGGAAGAGCTGAGAGCAAACGTGGCCTCGGCGCTCTTGCAGCTCTGTTCTGTTGTGTTCCTCCGACCAGCCGGCTAAACGGCAGCTAAACGCCAGCCCTCCCGACTGAGATACACATCTGCGGTGACACAAAAAGCTTTCAGCTCCCTCTGGCCTGTTCGGTCAGAGCAAGGACAGAGGTAGACAGACAGCAAGTGAGGGGGCGGAGAGGAAAGGCGGGGCAGCAAAGCAAGAGATGGAAAAAAAAAAGGGCTTCAGATCCTCCAGAGCACCGCGCTGCCAGGATGAGAGGTCGCCCTTGGTGTTCAGCGATATAACTTGGTGAATACTGTAAATGTGCGCGTGTGTGTAAGCCCATATTTTGGCCGTCATTTATTCATCTTTCGCAATCCAAAAAACAAACTATACACAGCACTGTAGATCTGCATAGAATGAAAGTGCATCCAACCATTTCAGAGTGTGGGGACTTTGATAAGGAGAGCTGTGCGATTTTATATTTGGCTTTGACTGTTAGAATAAAACTGTTTTTGCTGCCCCTGCAACAGAATAGCTGAGTGATTTAAAGACAATCTTTTCTGAAAAGAGAGCGTCTGAGTGGATGGCTTCTTTGGTGTAGCAACAGTTTCGGAAACCGTTACGTCTGAAGAGATGGATTCTTTTTTCTTTTCATTTCTTTTTTTCTTTGCAGCCTCTACTTTGGATTGAGAAGTCACTCGTCCTCTGGGGTTTTGCTGATAGACCTCAGCCGTCTGAACGCTTCCTGCTGAGACGCTCATGACCAAATGGTGTTAAATTGAAACTGTATATCAACCAATAGTGTTATTGCTTGAGGAGCGAGTTCATTTATTCCTATACATTTTGTTGTGTAGTTTTACCTCATTTGCACAGTGATAAAACATAGAGGATGTGTGATAAATACACTGAGATGAAATGTGATGATAAAAACACAGTGAAGAGAAACAAATTACTAATTTCTGAAGGTCAGGTGATGAAAACCTGTGGAGGCGTACAATACAACCTCAATTCATAACAAAGGGAACAGACACATGAAAGAAGCAAAATATTAATGATAGAAAGGTGAAACAAAACTGGACTGGATGAGACCTTAGAGGTAATAGCACAGCGGAAAACAGAAAAACAACAACGAGATGAAGCGATAAAGGAAACAGGAAGATGGCCGGTTCCTGGAGAGCACAAGCTCCTTCTTGGAAAGAAAGAGGGAAAGAAAGATCTGGCTTGCCAGACTCGCCTCCCACAGGCAGGCTGCCATCTTCTCGAGCTTATGCTTCTCGCTCTGCTGAGACATTTGCTGGATCCGTGGAGTGCTCTGTTTTTAACCTGGTTACTCAAGTAAACCGGGTTTGGGTCCATAGATGTAAACATAACTTAGCTAGAATAACCAAACTCCACTTCAGAAGGTTGGCTTACTCTGATATTAAACAGGGAAACACCTTTCAGTTTCAACGTCTTATCATTGGGATCATGTTTTTCCCCCTGTACTTGAAGTAGCCATGGTTGGACAAAATACTATGTAAAAATACTGTGTAGTATTCAGAACATACAAGACATATAAGACAAACACAGGCAGTACAGCTCATTCTGACAATATGAAGATGCACAAGAAATCTCAATATTTCCTGTTATTTAATGCGGCAACCATAAAGCCGCATCTTTGATTTGACTATTTCACTCAATTTAAATGTGATGTACTGACGTGTCAATGAAGTGCTGCAACAGGCAGATACAGATTATGTACGTGACACTGTTGAACAATGGATAACATTTATTTCTAACTTTGAGTGGGGGAATTTGAGGGAAAATCAGAGTTTAGAGGTCAAAGAGAGACATGCTGTCACACACTCACCTCCTGTTGTCGTCGTCCAGTCCTCTCGTCCTGTGTGTGCGGACCCAGTGCTCCAGCTGCTGCATGGAGTTGGTCCTGGACAGGCCTCTCTCCGCCTCCTGAGCTGGAGCCTGGGTCTTTCCTGACCCCCTGGCCAGGCCGCCATCCACCTCCCCGGGGCTGCTGACATCCCCAGGCTGCTCCCCTGTCCCTGCCCCTGTCCCTGTCCCTGTCCCTGCCCCTGCTGCTGCCCCAACCCCGGAGCCGTTCACCTGCGGAGGCTTGTGCAGGCTGAGGCCGGCCTGGGCCTGGCCCTGGCGAGAGGCCGACACTGCGGCAGCAATGGCAGCGGCCTGAGCCGGCTGCAGTTTGATGCTGCTGATTTTAGTGAGCGACCTCTCTGCACTTGGGTCCCTCTGGAAGCCATATTTATCCCCGTCACGAACCGTAGCATATTTATCTCCCTCTCTGAGGGTAGCGTACTTATCCCCTTCCCGGAGCGTGCTGTATTTCTTCACTTCCTTAACCGTGCCGTATTTGTCCACAACTTGTATGGTGCCGTACTTACTCTCCGCCTCTCTCAGTGTGCCGTACCTCTCTGTGTCTTTCAACGACAGCTGTCTCTTCACTTCCTTTTGAAGAACATATTTCTGTCCGTCTTTCTGGAGTGTGTGCCGGTCTCCAACTTTCTGCAGTGCAAACTTTTCCCCGTCCTTTGTGAGCAAGTACTTCTCTCCGTCTTTCGTTGGGGCGTATTTCTCATCTGTCGGCGGTACAGTGTACTTTTCATCCACTTTCTGGACTGCGTACTTCTCTAGATCCCTGTGAATGGCGTAGACCTCTCCGTCTTTCTGCAGTGAATATTTCTCACCATCCTTTCGCAGCATGTATTTCTCTCCGTCCTTGTGCAGGAGGTACCTCTCGCCGTCCTTCTGGAGCATGTAGCTCACACCGTCCTTTTTCAAAGAGTACCTCTCCCCGTCTCTCTGTAGGGTGTAGTATTCCCTCTCCCTCTGGCCGTTGTGTTTCTCGGGATCCTTTTGCCGTTTGTCATCAGCGCGTGACAGGGAGTGCTGCCGGACGGGCTCGCGGTTACGTTCGTTGTTTTGGATCTCAGGCCGGGTCAGGACTCTGTGGTTCAGCAAGTTGTTCAGCTCCTGAGGCGTCCGCTGGTCCACTTTCAACTTGTCCAATCTGAGAGGACAGAGAGTGAGAGAAGTAAAAGGAGACACAAAGAAAACAAACAATTAGAGATAGAAGGGAAGGCAGAGAGAGAAACAAAACAGAGAAATGTGTGGGGACAAAGACGAAAAGACAAAAAAAAAAAGCAGAAATTTCAAATATAAGCCCTGGTTGAGAAAATAAAGCATCTTGGTTGAGGCTACTGTCAAAACCCCTGTGTTTGTCTGACAGCCCTTCTCTCTCTTCCTCTCTCCCCCTGCCCTTGCACTCCTGTCTTCCCCTCTCCTTCCCCACAGAACCTTCAGAGAACAGAGAAGAGAGGTATCACCTCAAAGTTTTCAACGACTCGAGTGCATCTTCTGAAGCTTTTCTGGTCTCTACAAGAAACCACTGACAGTAAAAGGACAGGGGTGATAGCCAGGCTGTGTGATGGTGCATTAACAAGAGTGAATAATCACAGCTTTCTTAAAACTCAATGAAGACAGATGTAAAGCGAGGCTCTACCTGTTTACGTGGTGAAAAAATAAAAGGCCACTTTTCACAGCAAGACATGAAAATGCACATAATTTACTATTCAATAAATGATTAAATGAGCGATCGCACTTACAAGCTGCATTAGGCAAGAAATATACAAAACAAGATTCAAATACAAAAAAACACTGTCTTTTCACACTTGAATCACAAAGTAAGGTCACAACAGATAAGAGCATCTCCTTTTCACCCTCACATTTTAACATATTTTAACTGCACCATTACCAACTGCGGAGTCAACATTACTAATTCATTTCATTCTCCTCTGGTGCATGTGCGTACGACTGATGCCGACTTTGAATTTAATGATGGTGCAATTTGTTTGAGAAAAACTTAGCAAAACAGACAATGGGGGCCATTCGCCAAGTGAGAAACTTAATATTAAAGCCAGTCACTTCAGTACTGACAGTGCTAAGGTTGTCAGTGGGATTTTATATTGTTCCTTACAAAATAATAATAGAAAATAATGGTGCAGGCAATGCAGGAATCACCTCGAAATGGAGCGTGCCCCCAAACTCTCGAAATGGAGCGTGCCCCCAAACTGAGATGCTGCATATCGTCTAATTTTAATATTTTGCTGTTGGTGAATATGGTCACTACAAACTCTCTCTGCAGAAAGTGACAGATCAAGACTCAAGAGCAAAACGGAGTGTCCTAAAAAGCAGCAGAGTGAGCGCTCTGTCCAGACACAGTTGGACTCCACCACCTCCTCACCCACAGAAGGGCTGCATTACTCACATGGCGAATATTTTGCACTCGGCGCCCCTGACGCTACGCTTAAAAATAATGTCCGACTTGTGGCCTTGGAAGTGGGTGTGTTTGCAAGAGATCCAGATTTTGCTTTTATGTGTACGAGGCAACTTCTTAGCGCACATAAATCGATGTTAGACTATAAATGCACGCAAGTAAATTTCTCTTTACCCACCGCCCACACCCACAGTTTCAAACAGCGTCCTCCGCGGCAGAGCTCTTTTTATTTTGTGATTTGTATTCAGCCAAAGATGCATCACATCATATTGGGTGACTGGACGCAGCAATAATTAACTTCTGCATATCAAGGGCATTAAATAACGGGCAGAGCCTGTTCTGTGATGTTTTGTGAAGGGACTTAATCAGGCAGACACTCCTGATTTGATTGGTTGCTTGGCTGCTTGCTGTCCTCCTATGACCGTTATTCTAAAAACTGATCTCATGTTCACAAGCTCAACCGCCCTGGAATTAACCGGCACAATCAATGCATCAAAATCTAATCATGGCTGAGGTTGATCTATACTTTCGAATCACCAGGCTGCACGTAATAAAGGCAATTGCTTCCACCAAGCCAATTTGTGCAATTTGAAGGTTTGAAATGGAAAAATGGATGGTGAACGAAAGCACAAATTTCTAAGAAAAATGCTACTTCAGGTGGATTTTGTCTGTTTCAATAAAGAGGCCACTCAAAAAGCTGCAGCTGGAACAGAGTTTGCAAAATTAATGACTTCGTAGGAGATGACCTCATGTGTTTTGTGTCCGGGTTAGAGAAAATATGTTTGGTAAGGACGGAAAGAACGACAACTGTCTCACTGTTGCACATGCATATTTCTTTAAATTATACAAGGGATGGTTTAACCGGTGCTTAAATTCCTTTGCATAACAACCCTCCAGAATTGATTTATGTCTTTGTTCCCGAATGTGCAGTGCCCATTAACACATCAGCCAAAGCATTTTGTCACCATTTTGGCAAGCTACAAGTACAACGAGTGTTACATAAAATTATCGTCACAATGGCAATCAAGTCATGAAAAGCCTGCTCCGTGTTTAAATGGTGCGATGTGGATCTTATTCTCGTGGGGGCAGCAAGCCTTGTTCCACTGAACAGCTGCTAATGAAAATGCACCTGATTTGCATTTGACCATTGTCCACTTTGCAAAAGTTTGCTCCTAATTAGTGCAAAAAAAAAAAAAAAATGAACGAAAACACATCTAATATGAGATTGCTATGCTCTTATGTGCTGAGTAATTGTGGTTGTTCTTCAGTAGAAATGGGCTGCTTCCTTCATGGCGGTGGTCTGATGCTCTAGACAACGGTTCATATCTCTCCTGTTACTCAGGCAACCTCAGTCCTGGTTTAATTTTTGCTTGTGGGCGTGTCCCTGTCATGTGCACCGACCTTCGGATTGGCTCAGTGTGGACGAGGGCGGCATCTGTCATGACCTTCATCCAGGACTCCATGTCTTTGGCTGTGTCAGTGCAGAAATAATAGGTCCGCATGTTGGGGTGAGTGGCCTGAAAATACACCGAGAGAAAGATAAAGCCAGGTAGACAGACAGATAAACACGCAGAGATAGAGGGAGCGAGAGAGGCGAAGATAAAACAGTGTGAGAGTGTGAGAAGCAGCTTTGGATGGTGACCTTGAGACACCAGCAGGGAGTCTTTACATCATCTGCGTTGGCAGCAGTTTGGGTGTTTTTATACTTGTGAGTGTGTGTGTGTGTGTGTGTGTGTGTGTGTGTGTGTGTGTGTGCATGAGAGTGTGAGCAAGCTGGTGGCTGTTTTCTGCCTCCCTCTCCATGTGTGTTTCAGCACAGGAGTAAAAACACACAAGTGTGAATGCCTTCAAGGCTGTTTGAGTTATCTTTATTTATCTTGGCAAAGGTTGAGCTGCATAAATAAGAATGACACTGAGGTGCCGCAGTAACAAGTTCTGTGTGTGTGTGTGTGTGTGCGTGCATGTGTGTGTGTGTGTGGTGTGCATGTGCGTTAGGCAGCTGTGAGAAAGTGAAAGGGCACGGGGGGTGAGGCAGACTCTTTCTAGGGTCATGAATGCTGTCAGGACACAGCGGCTCAAACTCTCACACTCTCAGCTGCTCAAAATGCGAAGTCCATGTCCACACTATGCCGGGTAAATCTGAAAACACATTTTTTCCTGGACACTTCAAAGATGGAGATTTCTTGTGATCCAGGCCATAGTCTGGGAAACTTCACGCATTTCGGGGTGTTTCAGTGTGGACAGCTGGCTTTTGGAAAACAGACTCTGAAAACGCTTATGTAGACAGCGATGGACACGGCCAGGTAATTAAAATTCACTGTTGATAAAAGCAATATCAGAAAGCCTAAACTGCAACATGTTTTGTAAAATGACTTGCCATGTCAGAGGACTTGATAGGCCTTGAAAAAAAAAAGTGCAGCCCTCCAGAGCGCTAACCAGGGACGCCTGAATTCATTCGTTTCTCGATTTATGTAGTAGCAATAAATACATTTAATAAGGGCATTGTTAAAATTTCATTCTGAGAGGTTAAATTTACAGTTATTCCGCTTTTCCATGCTGCTTCAAACTAACTCCAGTCAGCATATTACCACTAGACTCCTGCTGCTGTATGTCCTCACTAAAGCATTGCTAAAATTGCTCCATGTTGGCCAGTTTGCAGCATCAGAACTAGAAAGCCTTCGCTCGTTTGAATCAAGGATGCTGGTGCTAGTTGGCCAATCAAGCTCCAGTATGATGACTCTTCCGACTTAGTCTTCAAATTCATTAAAAATACCCTTTTAACTAAACTATTCTAATCTGCAAAACATCATAAAGGGTGTTATTCTTGCGCTGAGCCACAGAACATCATTAAAACTGAGGATGGCGTCTGTGCACGAGGAACACTCATGCATTAAGCAAGACAGATTTCATAGCCAGATCATCAACACCGCCATTAATTTCAGCATAAAAAAATAATTGAGAAAACAACTGCAAAATTGAGAATATTGAGGATGGCATCATTTCTGATACAGTGTAATATAAATTACATCAAGAGCATTATTAAAACATCATCTTTTCACTAAAAAGAGGAAAAATGGATCCACCTTGAAGGCATATTTCCTGCTGATGTGGTCATCCACCGACAACATGGAGATGTGAAAGCTAGGCAGCAGGATGCTTCCCAGGATTCCCTCCTCTTTGTCATCTGCACCACAGAGGAAGAAGAGTCAGCAGGTTAGCTGTGCTCTAACAAGGAGGGCGACACATCACGGCATTTCACTCCAAACCCAAATGACCAGCTGGAAAGTAACTGGATCTGCTCAAAACTCCGCTTTTTTTTGGCTGAGTTTGGATCAGGCTCAGGTTCAGTGCAAATCGGATTATTAGTAATTTGCTGGTGGCTAAATAAGCTTTTGTTTAGATAAGGCTTTGGATTTATGGTAATGAAAGAACAATGAAACTATTCCCCTTGAGTTTGGTTCGCGTTTAGTGATTCCTGTTTAGACTGAACTTGACGCAAGTCGCTCGCAATGAGGGCGGAAGAAGTAAAAGTTAAAAATGAAACTGCATATTTAACAGTGACAAACACGGAGCACAAATTCCCATTTCAGAGAACACCCTGATATTTCTTCCACGGTCTCCAGATTTTCTTGTCCGCAGGATTTGGAACGAGTTGTTAAGTCTTGCCTTTGAGTATCAGAACACGGCGGTTTACCTTTATCTTGTCCACGGTGTGATGGCTGACTAGTCTAACAGGATGAGATGGAACAAAACCTGCTGGGGCTTATCAGAGAACGGCAGACAGAGAGAGAAAGAATGAGACGATTGGGCGCACGGGCCCTGTCCATTTTCTGTGTGAACTACAATCTTCTTTCTCTCGCTGTGTGTGGTGCACAGCAGGAAACACACACACAGCTGAGGACCGGCTTTCCACAAAGAAAACACTGCTTTCTGCTCTTTTATTATTGCTTTCACGTATCAGACGCCAAACTGTTGCAGAGTACAAAAGACAAAAGATATCTGCTACACAGCCATGAACAGTCGACCTCCCTAACCAAGTAAATATCTACTGATGCCACATCAGAAGAGCCGTGTAACAGCAACCTGAGCTGATGGATGTCAGGCCGGTAATGACTGAATCATTACTATCGCCTCTCTCTGCTTGCTATAGGAAGATGCCGCTTTGATCGGAGCCTTGGACTGAAAACCAAAGGCGGTGCAAAGCGAACAGAGGCACATCTGCTGCACCGACTGCAGCAAAAACCTACAGAGCCTCAAGCCAGTGCTGCTGTTTGCTTTAACCGAGCTTATACGGTGAGCCTCGCAGCTCTTCCTTCTCGCTCTCTGCTGCTGAATTATTGAGATACAGGGAGACAGAGAACAGAGAGGGAGAAAGAATGAGTGAGCTGGCATGCAGCTAGATAGGTATATACCGCAATGAGTGGGTGGCTTCTTTTAGAAGGATTGACATTTCAAGGCACTTTAGCAGTCTCACTGAGATTTCCAGGAAAGGCTGCAGACCTGTTATGCAAAGTTATGTTTGGTCAATGATGGACTCATATATCTAGAGGAGATTTGCTCCTGGAGGGATGCGCACAACAACAGCCACAACAGTCAACAACAGTCCTCATCATCCCAGCTCATACAAAAAGAATTAAGGATAACAACTCCAAACTCACGCAAACACCACCCAACCTGAGTGACAGAAGGCGCTTAAAATAAAGTGATAGAGCAAAGAGGAGAAAAATGGAAAGAGAGGAGGTTATTATCAGAAAGCCGAGCACGTCATTGTCCTTCCTAAGGACGCCTCCTCTCTCTCGTCTCTCGCTGGCTAAGCCAATAAACATCCAATTCTCCCCTGGGTTTGTCATGAAAGCGGCCACTGATTGCGCTCTGGGAGCGGTTAATTTGCCAATTTATGGAGATGGGAAAACTCTCTCAAGGGTTTAGGAGACACAAGGAGGAAGAGATGAGCTTTTCTAAAGGTAAAGTTCCAAATTGGCAGCGGTGGTTGGTGGGCGTTCTAGTTTTAGGTCAAACCAAGGACTGCTACTTTTAACTGGCAAGGACGCACGAGGCTCAGTGGTTAGAAAGCAGGGGTGTGAATCTTTGTTTTAAGGATGGTGAGAAGTACAGCGCCTGGTCTTTAGTGGCAGGGGATGTCACCACCCATACAGAACAACAGGTGGTGACATCACCTGCCACTAGAGACCAGGCACCGTACTTTTCACAATAAGAGGTCAGGCTGTGCAGAGATTGGGGTTTGGGGTTCAGTCACTCTGTAACATCGATGCAATTTGATTCACAATTCACTAGTTACCGAAATTTAAGAATGATTTTTCTTTCTTGGGAAAAGTTAGTACATCAAGATCTGATTCAGCACTTTTAGCCAAAATTTCCCATCCATTAATAAACACATACCTTTCTCATCTGAAATATGAAAATTTGTATCAATGCAGAATTAATTATCAATGCATCAATGAAATTAGACCATCTTTATACCCTTTGTAACAACGTATTATATAATAACCCTGCATTTTATAATCACTCATCAAAATGAATCAACTTTTTCCCGCATTTTCGCAATAACTTTCCACATTTTATAATAAAAACCTCGAGCGCAAAATAATTTTCATTATGTAATAACTTATTACATGCTACATTATTACATAATGCCTTGTTACACCCCTGTTACTGTCCCATAACACAAAGATCATAAGTCTGAATGCATTCTGTTGTAGAGCCCTTGAGCAAGACACAGACACTTCATCCTTGGCGGTGGATGAAAGTATCAGTTATACACATTTAATTAAAGCCTAAGGCCCTAAAGAGACAACAAAATAGATCTGGAAACTTGCATGCATGTGTGTGAGTGTGTGTGTGTGTGTGTGTGTGTGTGTGTGTGTGAGTGAGTGTGTTCCTCACCGCGGTAATAGAAGAGGCACATATCAGACAGAACAAACCACCGTTTCTTCCATAGCTTCATGCCTGTGCTGTCCTACAGGGGTCAAAGGGCAAAGGTCATGAGTCAGTCAGAGAGTAATTACAATTGAACAATACACTCTCTCACACACACACATACACACACACACACAGACACGCTATTTTCCTCTCTCTTTTGATCCTCTCTCATTTCATTCCTCTCATCACCTTCCCTCTCTCTTTCCCTCTCCCTCTGGCTGCTTCTATTAACCAGCTTCTATCTCCTCCTCTGAGACAAATTGCTCTGTTTTATCTCTTCATAACGCGGTGACAAATTTGCCTCTTTGCTGCTCGGGGCAAAGGCCCACGCTTTGTTCTCCGCACTAAAGACCCGGCTCTTTTCTCACCGCTGCCACCGCCGTAATGGCTGCGGCGCTCGACGCCCGCCTTCTTTACCCGTGACAATAACAAGCTCGAGACCGTCCGCTTGCATCGCTTGTGCTTTCAGCTCGAGAGATACAGAGGCACAAATAAAAGGGAAGTCTTGGTGAAACAGAAATGACATATTCTTCTGTTGAGGGAGCACTTTGCTTAGCAGGTTTGGGGGGGAGGCGTATGTGTGTGTGTGTCTGGGAGAGAGAAGGGGGGAGCAGTGTGAAGAGTAAATCGATTCCTCTCTCAGTGTGAATACAGTGAGCGGCTGCTGAGAGGCCAAGGCTTAGCTGAGATGGAGGTTATTGACAACAGCTTTTAACAAGGAAAACTGAAAACTGGGGCAGACGTGAATGTGCTCCATGAGGGAAGTTCTCCTCGGGGGGACGGCGCGGCGTTCAGAGGTCCGGAGACCAATTGACAAATTGACCCATGCCAGATCGTAGCGAGGAGAGGAAAATTGCTCAACTTGCGCTGAGCTGGGGGAACGGTCTTGAGTGACCTGGCCGAGCCTCAAGGCCAATTAGCTGAAATCAAGTCGCACTCGAAGGTGGAAAAGCATCCTCCAATCTCGTATTTGGACAGCAACAAGGCACCTGATGTTTTTACGTCTCTCGTTACATGTGAGATGATTTAAATGTGAAGCTGAAGTGCAGACTGTCACCTCCAATTTGAATGTACTGAGCATGTGGGTGTGCATGAATGCATCCTAAAAAGCAAGACTCAGAGGGTACCAGGTCTGCTGGCGGTATGTATAACAAATGAGCCCCGTGCTGCTGCTAATGGGGCTAAATGCTAAGTTTGTAGCGGTGGGAAGATGATCACACCAGAGTAAATACATTCAGCTGGGTAAAAAAAAAAAAACATGCTTGCCTTGCTCCACGGTGAACATATGATGTGACACAGAGGAGCTACGTGATATCTCTGCGCCACATTACTCTGCAGTGCTTTAATGAATCAATCTTGTTTTTTTTTTTTTTAAAACCTCCCTTGGCTTTTTTCTGCTCGGGCTTCCAGGCTGCTACAACTCTGCAGCAAGTTACACGTGTAGCAAATCTGTTCGATAAACTAAATGCAGGCTCAGCAGATAAAAACAAATGCCCCTCTCCAAACTCTCTCGAACGATAATATAGAGAATATGTGTTTTTGACACCATGGGTATATGATGCTTTAGGCACTATTTATCCACTGTATTACTGTATCGCTACCATGCTTTGACTCAAGGAAAAACCATTGTTGCTGATTTACTCTTACTCTTTTGATTGGACAGTTTTTTTTTCTTTAAAGCAACAACATAATCTGGGGAGTGTATTTTCAGCAGCAGCGATGCTTCTAAATGACTATAGGTGTTGTGAAGCTCTTATTTTGTTAACCTTTTCCTGTTTGGTGTCGCACTTCCTTTATACCCACTAGTTGTTTCTAGCTTTGCCACCACATAATTGCATTGATATAGTTCACCTGTTCACTCCCTTATTTAAGACTGCACTTCCCCTCACCCCTTCTTTTCACCTGGTGAGTTTTGTTTGTTTCCTTAGTTCAATTAGAAACCTCAACCTTATTGACATTTATCTTTATTTTGTGCAATGAGGTCAGTTTATGTTCAGTTTAATCTTTTGTTTGCTTTCTTTCAGATGACCCATGTGTGTCTGTTTCCCCCCTTCCTCATGCTGAAGTTAAGAGAAATAAACTCTTAAAATAATCTGCGTCTCCTGGCTATGATTCTGTGACGATAGTCTCCACAAGAAAATTGAACCTCCTCCATTACAATAGGAATAGTATAAAAATACTGCAAGTGGCAATGTGTCTGTGTGCATCTCTCTGTCTGCAGCCACATGTTGCTCCTGTAGGCGCGTCACGGAGGTGCACCTCAGCAGAAACAGGCGACATTTAATTTGGCGAAATTGAAAATTTGCGGTGGGCTGCCACAGTAGGGGAACACTGACTTAAACTATCATTGTGAAGAGGATGCCTGCTAAATGTGAAACCGAACGGCCTCCCACCTGAAAGTGAAACCGCAAGTCCCGGGTCACATGACCTAAATGGTGAGCAGACTGAACAAGCAACCAAACAATACTGCCATCAATGGAGCCCCTCGCTATTTCTAAAGAATAGGGCAATTTTATTTCTAAATGCGTATATTCAAACACACACAACCATCATCAAACATAAACTTTGATGGCAAAGACACTTAAATCACACACACACACACACACACACACACACACACACACATACACCAACACATCCTGTGAGGTAAACTGCAGGGATATCACACTGCTCAGGTAGATGGGTAGATGTAAAACTAATGAGGCTTTCTCCTGTACCTGTTTGTAAAGCCAGTTGCTCTTGACCACCGGGGCATTGGGGTTCCTCTTGATGGAGTTGGACCGCTTCCCAAAATTGTGAACTTTTTTGGAAGACCTTGAGGGCTGTTGAAACACACCGACGAATAATGAATACAGAGAACCGGCATATGCAATATAGATAACACTGCATTTATAGTGCTGTATGTCATCTAAATGTCATGATTGCAGGATGACCTCTATTATGTATTTATGAAAAAAAAACAAAAACAATAAATAACAAATCCCCCACTGTGTGCCTGTTTTTCCATGTTGGATCCCATATACAGAAATGTATTTGGTGTACTGGCTGCAAGAAAGCAAGTATACACATAAAGCAGCTTTTCCAGCAGCTATAAAAAGCAACAACAGGGGAAGATGTATTCAGCTCATTAAACAAAGCATATTCCACATCCCCCATATATCATGGCTCACTTACTGAAAAATGCAGCAATGCAGTAGGTCTGGGTGCAGCGGCCAAAATCCTATGCTAATTTCAGTAACGATAATAGACATGAACCAACGCTACACAGAGTCCTTTTAACAAGTCAGAATTGAACATAAATAGAACAAAATTACCATGCAAAATAAAAACATAACGCCTACTGTGCTATTTCTTTACACATGACACTATATCTTAAATATATGTGTATATATAGTAAAGACCCCAACAGCTTGAATATGTATTGACAAGAGAGTGATGAAATTAGTAGCTGCCAAAATGAATATGTACTCTATAGTGTTTCTAGAGATTATGCATTTCTTCAAACAAAATGTAAGCCATATTTACATCAGAAAAGAAAAGGAAAGAAAAGAATAATTACATTTTTGTCCATCGTTATCATCAGGTTGTTATTTGGCGTAGCTCAACAAGCTTACCTTGGCACAGGCCTGTTTGTTACTCCACTGCCTTTTTTTTTTTTTTTTTTTTTTTAGCAGCATTTGCTTGCATGCTATCATTGTGATGTTTTCAGAGGAAAACAGGTGCAACTTAATTATTTACACTGCAAAATCTGCTCAAAGTTTCAGCGGCGTTATCATGCCAAATTTCACCACCCAAACTGTGTTTTATCAACCTGCCCTAAAACGCAGCCTCTTTTCTCTGAATGATGCATTCTGTGTGTCATTCATGCAAGTTTTTT
The DNA here is from genome assembly GCF_902150065.1 of Myripristis murdjan. Lineage (NCBI taxonomy): Eukaryota > Metazoa > Chordata > Actinopteri > Holocentriformes > Holocentridae > Myripristis > Myripristis murdjan. The sequence goes on along the minus strand of NC_044002.1, from coordinate 19,264,695 downwards.
TTTTTTTTTTTTTTTTTTATGTGTCTCAACCAAGGCAAGGAGCTGGACCCATACAGCTTGGTCATAAATAATGACTGCTCATGAATACATAAAGATATGCGGTGTTATACTTTCTTTTGGTCAGTGTAAGCAGAAGTAACACATCACTTATTCATGAAAGCACATAGCTTTTGATTTGATCTACCCATGCATATTTATTTCCCGGTTTATTAACCATTTATAAACGGACACACTGTACAATCTAACGTCGCAGTGACCCATGGAAATGACACGCCTGCTGCTAATAGAGCTAAGTCTATTGTTGAGTAACAACTGCACAACCATGGACCAGTTCCACTCAGCAAAATCAACAATCAACAAACATTGAACAACCTATGCTCAGCATGTCACCATTAAACAGGAACTCAACTTTTCCTGCAGCAAAGCCCCATGGGACTTGGGGTCCCACACACGTACCCTGTGCAGAGTGTAACAGGAGTGACACATAAAAAGCTGCTGGAACGGGGGCAATGATAAAAATCCAGGCACAGTGAAGGTCTAATGTTTCTGTGAAGTCCTTTCATGTGTTCCATCCATTCGTTCCATAAATTATTCACATAAAATGGTGCAGCAAAGTACAATACAGCATGTTATCGTGTATTATACAGAAACTACAGGGTTGTTCAAAATGGAATGGCATGGCACAGCACAATTTTCTTTTGAAAGTCATTACGAAACTACTCTGTTACTTAACTTAAAAAAAAAAAAGTTAGGATTTATTAAAAGTAACTCGTTTAAGAGCTTTTGCAATACTCATTTCATAAGTGTGTTGTGGATCAAAGCTTTACAAAGCAATGCAGGACCATTGCTCTGTTTTTAAAAGGAGCAAACCAGCCTGTTTTACTCTGTCAAACACACTTTCCTCCTTTTTCCCCCAATCAGTAGCAATCTCTCTGCACAACATGAGGATTTTCACTTTTTTTTTTTTTTAATTTGTACTGACTAAAGTGAAACAATATGCCATTCAAATCTGAAAAAAAAAAGATTTATAAGAACTGACAAACTCAAACATTAATATTTGAAAAAGTAACCAGAGTGCAAGTTAACTCATCATTATTCTCATTGTGCTATAAATTTGCTTTCTTAATTATACTGTTGCACCTTTGCCCTATTTATTATATATCCATAATGTAGTTTTATTGCATACAGTTTATGTACAATGTGATGTATGGAGCTGAAATGAAAATAAAGCTGAATTTGATCACTGATGGAACAGTGTCCTATAGTATGACATGGCACAGTACAGATACAGTATAGTGTTGTATAGTGTGGTACAATACAGAATGGAAGTGTATTGCACAGCATTATATGGTGTAACAGTGTATTGCAACACAATATCCTTGACACTGACAGATATGTATTTTAAGTGCCACTCAATAAATGCGGCAGCTAAATATCCCTAAAGTCATTTAAATGTAAATACGTGTGAAACAGGTGACAGTTATGGCTGATGGGGCAAAAACCGCCCTGCAAAACACTAGTCAACAGAGCCATTTATTACCTCTTAACACGCTATAAAATTAACTTTTGAAGTGTCAGTTTTGCCCGCATCACTGAGTCTTTCAGCACTTCAGCCACTGATGTTCGTTATATTTGCATTTCTGAAGACGTCAGCGCGATAAATCTTGACATAAGGCTGTAATTAAGGCCCGCTTGCTCATTAATATACCATGTGATCTATTCTACATGAAGAAACACAAATGTAACAAACACCATTGGCTGAAATGCTTCGAGATGCAACGACCCAGGCGCTCACAGGTATTTTTGCCCCACAGATGGTGCCGTGTGATGCAGACTGACCCGTGACGATGAGGTGGTGGTGGTGGTGGTGACGGTGGTGGTGGGGCTGCCGGGGAACGTGCTGTAGTCTGAGCCTCCGGTGTAGTTGGACGCCTCGCTCATGGTGCTCATGGGACGCTCCTTCTTGTCACAACTGCTGCCCTGCTCTGACGAAGCCTTGGGAGCCGACCTGGGACGGGGAGAGAGACATAGAGAGAGAGAGAGAAAGAGAGCGAGTCAGGCTTTCATCTTGTAAAATAGAGACTGCACCACGTAAAGCACGCCTGCTGCATGGTGGGAAATATGGCGGGAAAAGTAGCTTTTTTATCGGACAGCTTTGGAAACGTGTCATCCTGCACGGTTAGAGATTTAGGTGTTCACACAAATCTGACGCCACGCAACTTCAGCTAAGAGTGATGAACTCGGTATCGGACATCTTGAACAAATTGCTGAATATGAACATCAGTCAAAAGCATCCGGGCTTCCAAGCATGACAAACTGCTGACTGTCGAATGTCAGCATCAGTCTCATTATTCCCATAAAACCTCGGGTTTTGTGGTCGTTTTAGACATTCTCGATCCCAATAAAATATCATCTGTGTGTGGTTATTTAGTGCCACCCGAGTTGCATGCATGACTGGTGTTCTCACGTAAAAGAGGTTGAACTAAAAAAGTACAACACTCACGATTTCAAGTGCCATTTCTTTTTGATTAACAATTCATTAGTTGGCTTTTCAATGTAAGGAGTTTTTCTTTCAGATTCGAAATGAGAAAAAAAATGTGAAAAAAATATGAAAAAAATCAGACTAAACTTACTTACATTCTTTTTATTTTAACAAATGAACATTGCAATTCATAGCGTCACCATAACATTCGGTGTTTTCTTTAAAAAAAAAAAAAAACATGAATGATTCGATATCGATTCAGGCCACAATCAGAGAAATTCAGTCATTCATTTCTTGTAGCTAATCAATGCGGCGTAATGGACAGAATCTGTCATCGATATATCAGCGCAGCGAATGAATCGTCACACTCCTGGTGTGAACTCACTGCCAGAAGAGTTAGTTCAGTCTGCTGAGATGACGGGGAACTGTAGGTATGTGGGCGCATGTGTGTGAGTGTGAGTGTGTGTGTGTGTGTGTGTGTGTGTGTGTGTGTGGGGCACATCCTGATTAAATGGGCTTCAAAATGACAGTGAGGAGTCGCTAATCGCCGGGGCAGATTCTGTGTCCATGTCAATCTGTGAGTCCAGTCGGCCAATCAGCCGGCCTCCCATCTCATCAAGCAGCCACCGTCCTCCTCTCTTAATGACACACTATCTTTGTTAGGGCCATTAAAGAGACGGGGAATAAGAGCATGAGGAGGAGTGGGAGAGGAGAGTAGCGTGAATGTGTGGGTGAAGAGAGAGAGAGGAGAGGAGAGATGGAGTGGAGAGCAAGAGCAATGGAGATAAAGAGAGTGAGACCAGGAGACAGAGGGAGAGAGTTCACCACATGAATCACAGCTATTATTCTCTGGGTGTCACCCCTGATATATGCCTCCACGTCTAACCAATTTAAATGGCCTGCCAACTTGGCCTGACAAATTGAACCAGCTCAAAGTTTTCTGCCCCAGTCGAGTGGAAGGACAACAGCTAATGTGAGAAAAAGAAAAGTTCAAGGTCCCCGCGCCTGATTAAAACTACGGCGCGGTGACAGCTTTATCTCTGCGCACAAGGTCAGCAGAATATTAACAAAGCGCGTCAACGAATCTCATTGTTTTCGCAAATGAGAACAAAGCTTGGGTTCCAATTTAAATGTATTGTCGGACAGAGGCGTCGGCCCGCGTCTTGTGTTTCCTGCAGTTGTAAGCTGAATTTGTAGTGTGCGTGATCCCCATGGTTATCACTGTGGATGGCAGACAACACGCAGTTTTTTTTTTTTTATTACTTCTCAATGCGGGGTGGCGCAGGGTTTCGAAGTCTGAGGGTCTTGACTGAACCCTGCCTGAGCTGGAAATCTGGCAGAGAACATCTTTACAGAAAAATTATTCTCTGCTTTTGATTAGCAGAGCCTCTTCCTTCCTTAGTTTGACTTGATTTCCTGATGAAACAGGAACACAGAGAAGCATCTTTCAAGAGTGTTAACCAAGGGGTAACCAATTACAAAGAGAGAGGTCGTTTTATTTTATGGCCGGGGCATCAATATTCAAAAATGTGATGTTTTTATTGGTTGAAAGTTTTGTTCACACCTACTGCTTCATCATGAATTCACTACTGAAGATGCAAGGTTTTCCAGGACAAACATGTGATGGCATTTTGATATAAAAATGCATAAAAACATCTAAATTTGGTAAATGCTTCAGTATTTATTACTAAATAGGTGAATATTCTGGTGGTCCCTGAAAACAGAGGATATGCACAAACAACACAGACGCTTGTCAATATCTTATGTTTGAAAAATACCACTGTACAGTGGGAATGAAAAACTGACCAGTCACTTTCTGCTGCGACATCACTGCCCAGCAACAGCAAAGCAAGCTTGTGTTATTTCTGGTTGGAAAGTGTGTGTTATACACCCAGATCTGCTGATGCACCTGAACCTCAGTGTGTGGCCCCAGCTCCTCGTGGAGACGCGCACGCACACACACACACACACCTATACACACACATTTTTACAGGCTGATGCAGCTGATAAAAACATCGGTTTGTCTCCCAGAAGTACCTTCTGTGTTTGTCCCACACTGCTGATTAGATAACTGCCAAGATAGCGATGATAACGCCCCCCCCCCCCAGATGAAAAACTGACCTCTTTATCTCTCCTCTAGCTCGTTCTATGTCATTGTAGCCGCCGCCAAACTCACCTTCCTTTACCTTCCTCTTCCACGTGGGACACAAGGCACATGAGCCCACGATCATCAGAAACCCCAGTCATTCATTAAATGCAGAGTCAACCCATTAAACAAAACATAAATTTTCTTTTTGATGTTATGGGGCCCTGAGATGTGGTTTCTCTCATCATCTCTTCAACCTCTTCAAAATCATGTGGGTCATATCTCGGTGTAGAAATAGGCACCAAATGGGAACAATAAAGACGAAAATGTGTAGAGGGATACTCCAATAATTTGGGCAAAATACCCCTTTACTGACTTACACAGACTGAGAAAAGATGCTCGATACTATTTCCACCTCTGTACATCCAGTGGTTTGGTTCCTATGGGTAGCATTTCAAATTAGCTTAGCATAAAGACTTGAAGTCTATAGGAGTCATTAGCCTAGCCCTGCAAAAGTGAAAAAAAAAAAAAAAAACTCACAGCAACTCTGAAGCTGTCTTATTTACACAACGTGCCATGTGTATTTGAAATAAACATCTTGGAATTTAAAAAAAAAAAAAGAAAAGTTTTAGTTGTTTTAGGAGAAGTTAGATGCTTGGAAGTATAACACACGCTGAACACACGTATCCTTCCGCCTAGCGCAGTGAAGAGGGTATGAGAGAAACAACTCCCTCATTTTCCTTTCTTTCCGAGGATGTTTTTTGGAGTCACTGGCAAATGTACAGAGTGTGTCATGTTCCATTTGTGTACATATTCATCATTTCATTCAGCGTGAGCGCGGTGGAGACGAGGTGCACATGCAGCCCGTGTCCCCGGGCCCCCCGGGTCCCGTGTGCCATTTATTCTCGAGCCGTCCCTAAAAAAGTCTCCAACATTGAAGCGCCTCAACTGCCAGCCCTCTATCTCGTGACAGCAATATTGAAAACTACGGCTTATCACCCTTAATGCATAATTAAAACGTGTTTAATGTTAAAATTGACATGTCGGCCATTTGAGGAGCCCGAAGCACATAGGCGGGTCTTTTATTTTGCACGCTGACGCCGCTGATCATCTCGTGTGCAGAGCAGCTCCAGCCGACTCAGCAACTTTTAACTCCCCGCAGCCGAGGGGGGGAACCTGCAACTTCGCAAATTAAACACTGGAAAGCTGAAAAGTCTAAAATCGACTTGTATAAAACATGAAACAGAACAATCCAAAGCCACATCATAGATCTGGAAAAATACCCATGCCTTCAAATGACACTGAAAATAAAATTTATTCAGATGGTTTAAAATTGTCGCTAAAAATATTGATGGCATCTTCATGACCCGTTCAGCCTCTTTGCGGCATTTAGAGCTCTTATCATAATACATTTTTAACAAGAAATGTTGTATAGTGCTGGGTATTTGTAAGAGTCATCCATCCCACAGTTCAGCAAAACCACTTAAGGCTAGTTAGCTTGTCACATTTAATACTTAACACTTAATAGGGGTTAAATTACCAGCATTAGTTAAGGAAGCTGCAGTGGTGGAATGAACTTATGGCTAATTATGCCTTTTAGAGTAGTTTAGGGACACAAAGGCCCCAATCCAAATTTCACATAGGCTCCCTCGGATCCACAATATGTCTATCCCTGCTTCGTTGGTCAAATGTTATTACAATAATTTGCCTGTGTTTACACTGCACTCAGCTCCAATTTATGCTGTTGATGCAGGGGAATTTCACGTCGAACTGAACAGCAAAATTCATCAGTTTAAATGGAGCAAATGTGGTGGAATGTGACTTTAGGCTTTTTTTTTTTTTTTCCCTGAAATGTTAGGATCCGTTCCTTATTTCAGCAAAGATTTTAACTTCTACAGCTGTTCCACTGCTCACTCCGCTGAAAGACACTGAAAGCCTCCGTCCTCTGCTTCATAAAGACAAAAGTTGTTTGAAATATGCGCCTCTAAGTGGGCTGGATCTTTGACAGGTTGAGGACCGGATGGTGCACAAGGTGTGTGTGTGTGTGTGTGTGTGTTTGGATGTGAGCAAGAAAACATCTAACTGCCAGAGTTGAAGTAAAGAAAGAATTATTTATGCAAAGCGTGTTTGAGTCGCCGAACACGCCCTCACCTCTGGTATCAAAACGCCAGGCTGTTCATTCACAACCGCCACGGTGACCCGTCTGACTGTCCCGAACGTCACGGATGAGCTTAAGCCTTCGGAGTCCGAATACGTCCATTGTAAAGTATTTCTGGCCTGGGCTGTCGACAATCAGATAGACCGTTTTCAACCGCCTGCGTGTGAAATCTCTGCAAGTGACGGCATTTTAGCCTTTAGAAAACTGGGACCCATTGTGCCAGAGGCGGATGTTCAGAAATTGCTCCCATTTCGTGGTTATGTCAGTGGCAGTGGATTGCCGGCCTATTGATTGTGTGTGTGTGTGTGTGTGAGAGAGAGAGAGAGAGAGAGAGAGAGAGAGAGAGAGAGGAGGCCATCACTTGCCTCTGGTGACAAGGGCCCTGCAACTACGACAGGGTGACTAACACACACAATTTCCCCCCGATCACACAGCCACATCTTTTTACCCCTCTCCTTCTTTTAATCCTTCCCACCGTCTCCTCTGGTCTCCCTTTCCATCTCTCGATTGCTCGTTTATCTCACCCTTTATTAACCTCTCCTCCTTGTCTCTCGCTGCCTACGCCCCTATCCCTGCGCCGCGCCGCGCTCTTTCCTTTAGCTGCTCTGTTTATTCTTACTTGGGTGCCTCGCTGATGAAGCTGGTGTGTGTGAGCGTCACTAATACTGGCCGTTACTCAGCCGTCTAAGCTGGATCAGCGAGCTTACGATACAATAAAACGGGAGTTTTCCCCTGCTCCGTTTGTTTGTGGCGCTGCCTCCCACTACTATAGGGCACCAGTGTTTGCTCGCTCTGCACGTTTCTGATGTTACTGATAAATTCGATTTAAGCGGTGCGCTGTAATTTGTTCTTTGTTCTGTGCATTATTTTGCTTGTGCTTTCCCACGATGGGGACAAACAAAGAACCTGGTGCTACTGCAAAAATGGCAAGAGGAGCATCTATTACAACAGGATGCTTTCCAGCTCCAATAATTCGGTCAAGTTGTGCAAAAAAAAAAAAAAAAAAAAAAGAGGTGTATGCTTCAGTTCATGCAGAGGAGATTGATGTGATTACCAGCCCGCTGTTCAGTAGGGAGTGAGCACAGACAGACTGCGAGTTGATTTTGCATGAGTTGTTAAACAAAATGAAACAAAGAAACAACCGTACTATCTGTATTTCAACACGGCAGTAAAGACGTTATTTTTGAAGACAGGCCTGGAAATCTATCATTTTTGGGCTGTTAAAGGATTGACTTCACTTGTTTGACTGATTGTTTTACTGGATAATGTTCTCTTTAATGTGTCGTATATCATATCTTTGGATTTGACTACATTTTTGTTTAAAATTGTGTTATATTTGCCGTAATAGTGGGAAAAATCGTGTGTATTGCTTTAATTGCATTGTGTGTAGTGTAAGTGTAAGCATTTTTAGTTTTTATGAACGCTGGGCCCTGGGATATTGTTGCCAAGGTAACAACTAATGGGAATGTGAATTAAGAATAAATAAACTATGGCTGATGCTGCAACTATTTCTACTCCAAGCGCCACTTTTTGACCATCAAGGGGGAACGAAGCCCCTACTCTTCACAATATTCCTGGTTTACTTGCACACAGTCGATGTAGCTGGAGAGACCAGCACTCGTTTTTCCTCCTCTCCTCTCAGAAGAAGCAATTTGGTGCTCTTCATTCCGGTGCAGTATAAAAATAAAAAACTTCCCCAGACTTGAAAATTGCCCGTGCTAAATAATCCATCACAGTAAACATGAAGCCTTAATTTGTTGTTGTCAAAGTTTCTGTTTTGTCTTTACTTCATTACGCCCGAGTTGAGTGTTCCTCATATCAATGCGCGCATTACATTACACTCTGCTGCCTGTCAATCACCCGCAGAGAGGAATACAAGCCTCCGCCAGGAAATAACTACTCCAAACATGTCGCTTTAAAAACGTTTCTGTGGCATTCATGTCTTTGTTATTTAAGGCCAGATTTCACAGTGTAATGTATTTCAAAACGGATCATAGAGCATTTTTTTTTTTTTTTTTTAAAGTTACACAGTTCATGTAGCTTGTATTAAAAATGACTTGGAGGTGGATGTAAACGACAAAAAGGCTGACTTAAATGCACTGAAACTCAAAATTACACCAGTATTTTTTATTTAAGTTATAATTTCCGACATCCCTTTTATGCGTCAGAGTTAGATCAATAAGTGCTTGCATGCTAAAAGGCCGTCCAACACCTAAACTGTGAGCCGGGACGAGAAAGAGATTCACACAGTTGCCTGACATTGCTCGCTGTGCTGTGATGTGTCAGCGAGATGCTCCGGCTTTTCCACCCTGACATTCAGCAGCTCAAATGTGTGTGTGTGTACATGTGTGTGTGTGGTGATAAAAGCAGTGTGTCATTCTCTGAGGCCTCCTTGATGTCATCATCTCAGAGGTAATCCACGCCACTGCTGAAGGAAGAGGGTTTCATTTGATTCGGCGCGCCAAAAAAAGCGTTAGTTCCTATCAAATTATTACACACAGGCTTGATATTCAGGGAGGAAAGTTTCACTCTGCCACCCGCATGCTGGAAACAGATCATCACATGGCATACACATTCATCATCCCGGATATCCCTTTGCATTATCGGGTCATCAGCAATGCAACGCATGCAAGAGTCTGGAATAAAGTTAGGAGTTAGGACGAGGCAGGAAGACAGAAGTACGAGGAGGATAAGAAGAATTTCCGAACAGAGGGATGAATCCTGGAACAAAAGATGAATGGGGCTTAAAGCTTTAAGGGGCAGCCTGACATTTGAATAGTAGTCTTTTACTGATCTTCACAACACTCTTGGAAAAGCGAGCATTTCCACACTGACTGAGAAATGGCGAGTTATCATGACAGCATACCACAAAATTAACATCGGTAGATCAGGATGATAGCCTGCTGGTGATCCTCACTGTAAATTAGTGTATGGATACGTTTTTCATCTGATCACTGAGTCTATAAAGTGTCAAAAATAATGAGAAATGCTCTTGGGATGTTGGCACAACCCCAAGTGATGCCTTCAAATGACTTCCCCGGTCTACCCAGCAGCCAAAAAAAAAAACAAAAAAACAAAAATATAAGTTTTCTGATGATATCAACAGGGAAAAGTATCCAAATCTTTGCATCTTAGTGATCTTAGTGAAGATGGAATCAGTCTGGGATTTTTACTTGATAAAAAACTAAAACGATAAACTCTCTGTTGTTTAATGTTGAATCGGCTGATTGTTTCAGTCCTAACATGGCTTTACATTTCTGAATTTGATAAAGTTTCTATAGTCACAGAATTCCTTTAATCAGATGAAAATGAGATTAGTAGTGTGCATGCAAACTAAGCTAACACCAACAAGCTCTTTTTAAGCCATGGTCAATAATATCGGAACGTGGGCTATGTAAAATCAACCATAATATATCAACATCAACTATGAATGAAATTTGCTTTTAATTGACTTTTGAAATGAGAACCATACAGGCTCAACTGTAAATTACTTCCATATACAATGACACGGTCATGTATTGGTTAATATTCAACTTAGTTGCAGTATTGGCGACTAACTACTTACATTTTATTAAATTACAAAATAAAAGTGATTGTATTCAGATGTACTGTACATTACGTTTACAAATCAAGTCAAAGGAGTTACATCTAAACATATTCTTTTCGGTAAAAAGATTGTATGTGGAATATAAAATCCTTTCTGTTGCTTTGCATCTTTCTGCCGTGCAGGAATGTCTTCTTTTGACACATTTCCAACGAAGCTGCTGGGACAAATTTGCGTGCAGCCGCCTCAAGGGCAGGAGCGTCTCTACGTCCAGACAGGCTCCATTCAGCTGGCAGCTGAATGTTTTTTTTTGTTTGTTTTTTTTTTTTGATTGGTTCTGTTGTTTGCTTGTTGTTTGTGATCTACAGACTTGTGATTTGTTTTGGTGTGTGACCTTGAAAATAATAATTAAAAAAACAAAAAACAACAACATTCTGATCTTAATTCAAGTTCCACTGAAGCACTTTTAATAAAAAGTTTGACAGTCAGCGGCCGGCTTTAAACGTATGTTTCAAGGACTTTTCAGCTTTATTGTCCAGTTTGAAACATTTGTTAGAAAAGTCATCAAAAAGTAATCCTGTGTAATAAGGTACATGACTTTGATGAAGCCATTAAAATAGTTGCTTATTAGATTGTAACAGGGTAAATAGTAAATTATAACCTATTTCATTTCAGAAGTAACCTTCCCAACACTGTGCATCTGCTGAGTTGATGCTTTGTATCAACTTTGTATTAATTGAGTTTATAGTTGAGACAGTGTAGATATTTTTACATCAACTGGTCCTTAATTACTTCATGTTAGGTCTAGGGTTAAGTTGGCTAGGTTGAATATTAACACAGGACACTCCAAATAAAAAAATTGCCGATGTAATTGTATTGTGCTTGATTCTATAAGTCCGATCTTGGTGAATGCGGCTTTAACGGGTTTTCATTCACCGACGGCAGCAGACTACTATTCAAAACATCAGGGCGGGTTGAGAAAAAGCCAAAGCCAAAGCCAAAAGGAAGTCGTCAGAGCTGCTTTACTGATGCAGAGGATCGTTACCTGATAAGAGCCTCTAGCGGCTTGTCAGGGTGGACAAGCGTTCCACAATTCCCACTAAAAAAACAGAACAAGGGGATGGGGGGGAGGATGACAAAACGAAAAATGATATAACGTCTGCTTAAAGTCAAATTCAATCATGGCACGTGAGATACAGAAAATGAGGAACTCAATGACAATTAAAAACAAATAATAACAATTAAGGGGCAAAATGCAAACATGAAACAATAAGTGAATGAAGGTGCTTTCTCAATGGGTGATATTTTTTGGGGTTTTGTGTGTGTTTATGAGTATGCATTTGTCCACTTGATAACAGAGAAGCTGCAGTAGTCAAACCCAAAACCCTTTGTTGTTTTTAAACACCAATCTATCAGCGCCTCCCTCCAGGCAATCTGTTTATTAATTTAAAGCAATGCCATTTTTTTTTTTGCTTTGGCTTTCCCAGACATCGCTTTGATCGACTCATCAGCCCACCGCCGCTCAGTGGCTCCCATTAGCCAACCATCACTCTCTATCTCTCTCTCTGATATACAGTCTCTCTCTCTCTCTCTCTCTCTCTCTCTCTCTCTCTCCCACTCCCCTGTCTGTCCTGTTTTCATTTTTCTGTTGTTTTTTTTTTATCTTTCCCCCTGCTCTCCTTTTCTCTCTGTTGTTTGTACAATCAGACAACCGCAGACGTGAAAGCGGAGTCGGTTAATAATTAAGGGAGGAGACAGACGGAGGAGGCAGGAGCAGAAAAAAAAAGAAAAAGAAAGACAGACAGAGAAAGAGAAAGTGTCAAAGGGTCAGAGCCGAGGCAGATGGGCTCGACACGTCTTTTGAAACTCCTTGGCTCCTAAACTTGTTAGGACAGGGAGAGGAGTGCACCATTAAGAAAACATCAGGGAGCTGAATGGAAGGAAATATTAAAGAGCTGAATATATCACAATGCAGGGGTGGGGGGGAGAAAAAAGGGAAACTAGAGAATCATTAACAAAGGCAAGAGCTGTAGAAGTTCACATCCTAATGAGATGAGGAGAAAACTTCCCCTTGGGGGCAAAAAACAACTTTTTTTTTTCTTTGGGATCTGGATATTATGAATCTCTTAATTTCAGCGAGAGTGACATTTGAATATGTGAAGAGCTGTGGAGCACTAACTCTCATTTAAGGGCCCGAGGCAGAGCAGCAGCACAAATCCTATTGTGATTTATGAGGAGGAGGAGAGGAGGTGAGAGGAAGTGTAGCAGGGATGGAGAAAGAGTGAGGCGGAAAGGGGAAGAGGTGCAGATATTAATCCGTGTAAGCCATGCATGTGTGTGTCTTGATCGGGCCAAAGTGGTGAAAGAGTCGACTACTCAGTCAAAACTCAAGTATTTGACCAAGAGTTTTCATTGTTTTTTCCACTGAGATTCATCTAAGGCTGGACAACATGGACAAAATCAAACATCACAGTATCTGTGACAGAATATCTTGATATTAATCTCGTGACAACATTGTAGTTTGGTGCTTTTGCGATTTTTACACACAGAGTATTTTGATGATCATTGGTAATGTGGATATGATGACAAATAATAGAAAAGCATAAGAGTCAAATGAGCGCAGACAATTGCATCCTTTGCTGTAATGCAGCATTTAAATAACAATATTATATACAATATGATATTAAATTATCTAATCTCCAAGATATTCATATATTGATAGACTGATATATGACCCGGCCTTAGTTCATCTTTTTTGTGATGATTCCTATGTTGCCTAATCCCACCGATTTTATAAAGGTTGAGAAACTCTGTCTTCAATATGGCCTATTAAAGTTTCATCATTAATATAAAATGTCATCGCACAGAAACTGTAAATTAGGCCGAGGCTTCGGGTCTGTGTGCAACAGGAGCACTAAGGCAGAATAAAGACCAGAACAATTCTGGACAGTATTCTTTGACCTTTTTCTTAATTTAAGAGGAACTTGTTTAAGCATTTATTATTTGGATATCAGGAGTCTTCTTCATTTTCTGACACCTAACCACAGTGCTAACTAATTAAAAGAGCCAGTTCACCACATATGGAAAAAAAGACATTTTCCTACTTATCCTTAGTGCAATCTATCCATCCAGGTTTCTGTTCCAGGACACAGGGGCGACTGCAACAGACAGGAACCCTCGACAAGTTACTCAGAAACTATTTGCATTAACAGACTGCAGTAGGGATAAAAGAAGATTATATGGACCACACTGGTCTGACATAAAGTTGAAATGAATGAAGAAATGTCTTTTTTGTATTTCGGGCAAACTGTTTCTACAAATACAGGCCTTTCTTGAGACCCAACAAGGCGACTAATCCTCGGACAATCCACTGACTAGCTGACGTTGAAAAACGGACTCATTCCTGCTCTTGAGGGAAGTGTGACCTTGGAAAAGGTAAAGTCAGCAGATAACCTGGAATAAAGGAGCCATGACAAAATTCAGCAAAAAACGTCACCTTTATTAAATGTCATGGAAACATGCAGGGGGAGTCACATTACATCAGCATTTTCGGGCTGGACAACCAAATTAATTGCAGGCAACACATGACTGAGCTATACATCGACTGTACTGTAGTGTTAAGATGTCAACATACACAAAGCATCAAAGTGCACCTCTATTTCTAGGAACGCCAAACTACTCTTGTATGTTATTTATCCCCAATACATAATGACATAAATTATTAAATTACTTTAAACAGCAGCAACATGGTTATGTAACAAGTAGGGCTGGGAATTGAATGGTGCTTTTAAGGGTAGCAGCTGAATTACATCAGTAACACTGAGTGCCTATTCACATTAGATTAATTAGTGCCAAATTTCAGAACCTGCACCACAGCCAGCGCAAGTGATGTGTTCATGGACCTCGCTGTTGGCTCGGCCCTCTCCATGTCAGCCAAACTCCTTTTTATGGAGGACTGGGTGGTGGAGAGGGCTGAGGAGGGTTATCAGCGTCCTTCTGGTGGGTTAGAAGGCTGTTATCATCCATTCCTATCATTAATACAAAATGTTTTAAATAAATAATAATGTTGAAAATGAGAAGTTTGGACTCATTTTCTTTACGACTGAAATACATTTTGTGTTACTACAAAGAGAATAAAGTACAGAAAAAAAGGTACCGCTGAGTCCTGGCACTGAATCCCAGGTACAGGTACCGATATTGGTTAAAATGTGAGTGGTGCCCAGCCCTAGCAACAAGTTGCTTTTAAAGTAGTTCCAATACTTAGCTCTAATGTGAACAGGGCCAGAGTACAAACACTGTGTTCAGATCCCCCTCCAAGCGGTGGTCCAAAACAGGCCTTTCCCAGTTAAGCCACAGGCTCCACTATCACAAAACTCACTAATCCCCAAACAAAATTCAATCCACAACTTCAGTTCCAGAAAATCCACAACAGTTCATCAGCTGGCTTTGGTGACAAGAGAGCATTAACAGCATAACAGTGTTTACTGCACCGTGGGGATGAAAGTAGTTCCGACCTGTTGAGTCCCAGTGCACCTCCGAGGCTCCGAGGCTTTCTTCTGCTTGAGGAAAGCCGGGGGAGATTACTGGAAATCGGTGAGCACCGTGCACACGTGGCTGAGTTTCCAAGTGCAGGGCAGGCCACTGAGGTAATACCCGCCATCGATTTTCATTGCCAGTGGTGTGCAAGGAGAGAATGGGTGCTGTCCGTTTTGCTTAGGGTATTCCCTTTGCCTGTGTTAAAACTACAAGCCCTCGATTGCTCACTTCAGTCTGATGTGACTGCAGTTTGTATGAGAGGCTCTGATTGCATCTGTGTTAAGGCCCTCAGCTGCAAAGGTTTCAGCATGCAAATCATGCATTTTTGCTTTGGTGTTACCATAACATAACATTTTTGAGTATTTAACTTCATTAGCTAGTGAGTGGTGACACTTACGTGGCACTGATCAAACATACTCGCAACTCAATTACTTTACCTCAGAGCTCACTGTTGCCCCCAGTGGTGAATAGAACCGTCCTCTATGCATTGGTTTTGATGCATTCATTTAAGGCAGAATGAGCAGAATTTATTGGTTGAGGTTTGTAAACGCAACTTTCAAAGTCTTCATTGCTCACCAGTGGATGAAAGCCAACCCCAGATTCACTGTGGCTGTGGAACGAGCTTGGTGTTTCATCTCTTTTTTTTTTTCCATGTTTTGCATGTGGAATTTTTATAGCTTCCTATTTGATATCGTGGTACCAATCTGGCTCTCACCCCACCTACTCATTCTACCTTTAATGCATTTTTTCATACAACAGTTGTTGAGAAGTGAAGGCGTTGATTGCTTGTGCAAAATGGAAAAAAAAAAAAAAAAGTTGATTGACTTTTCTCCATTTAGCTGAAACAGAAATCATAATGCTGGTGAAATAAGGAGGTGTGGAAATATGATTGGCTGTTAATGGCCGATGACAAGGAGAAGTTCAGCGCTGGCCAACCTTTCTCAGCTGATAAGGTTGTTTGAGCATCCACACATCACCCAAGTTTCATTCATTTTTATAGGAAATGAATGGACGTTTGGTGCTGATTGATTGCAGTGTGAACCCCCAGTTGAAGGCATCGCGGCACCAAAGCATTTCTGTGTGAATTCAATCCCATTTGACACATGAAAAATCAACTTTTCAAGCGAGACTGAAACATGCTGTTGTTTCCGAATGTTTTCTAGAATCATTTGGTTTTGCAAATAACCTTCTCAATCAAGCATTTCACGCACTCTATAGGCACATGAGAGATATGAGAGATGAGAGAGACAGAAAAAGACTGACGTGGAAAAGGGGTTTGAAGCTTATTTCCGCGCCGGGTTTCATCCGAGCAGCCTGGGGAGAAAATACGGTCTCTGTATTTCAAAAACTCTCCTCTTTTGAAGAAACTAGCGAAAGAGAACAACGCGTTAAAAGATCTTTAGTCATAAGGGTGTTTTTTCTGCAATACGTGTGTGGTTTGGTGACCTTTGAGACTGAAACTAAGCAGCGTTATTTTTTTTTAGCCGTTCCTCGTGCGATGCTGGAAGTGCCTCTGCAGTACACTCGCTTAAATCTTGAGCGCGCACTAAGACTAAGACGATCTTGAGCCTGCAGGGAAGCTTGGGGCTTGCGCTCTTTTCTATTCATGTTCATTTAAAATGTTGCAGAGGCAGGGAAGAGGAAAGCTCAGGAGGCTGTACATGTGGCACTGAGGTGTTTTGTGCCTCCAGTTCATATTATCAACTCCACCGAGTGTGTGATTCAAATCTAAACTTTAAAAACAAAAAGAGGCACAGACGGTGTTGAAAGACTAAAAGTGGCAGGATGACCTATTGGTTAGAAAGTCTGAAAGGCACGAGTGCCATTTCCATCTTGATTTATTTCGAGTTTTTCCTGCATGTTATTATTTTTTTCTGCATATTGTTACAAAGCATCAAGTGCTGGCTTAAAAGGCATCATTTTGTGATATTTTGACATGCAAAAGTTGTCTTTTTGACACACTGACATGTTGCCAGGTTCAGTTTTTGAGGTAAAAATATCAACTCGCCAGAATGTTGTCACTATCCAGCGGGGAAATCACATCAGCTGTCTCCAACCAAAAGGTTTCTGCTAATCAGGCCATTGTTTCTGCGGCAATATTGGTCCAATTTGTCTTTCTGCATTGAAAAAGGGGCTGAATTTGATATCAAGTAGAATTTCATGTTAATTAATAGGCTATATTCCTGTGTCTGCAAATACAGACACACTTAATAAGTTACCAAGAACAGGGCACAAAATGCTCAACACACAGGAGCTCTTGAGGAAGTGGCCTTCCCAGCAAATTCCCCGAACTAATTTTAATATAGGGATCACAGCACATGTGATCACTGAAACTGCAGGGCTGTGAGTCCCTGCAGTTTCCTTTGGACACAAATGATCAAGATCTTTTGTGAAATTGGTTTTAAGCGGTGGGTCATCTTTAGCTGACCCATCGCTCGCCTCCCTGTGGAGGAGGGGGGCATGTGAAAATTGAAATACCCTAGAGGGATCAATGCAATATCCCATTACATTATCAAGTGTGTGACTCAAAACAATTTAATTTTAATGAACTTTGAAAATCAAGAGGAGGGAGAATAAAGGCTGAAACAGCGTGAAAGGGCTTAAACAACGAGCGGTGAGAGCGTGCGAGGTCTAAGTACATTCGTCAGGCCGGCGGGTTTCTTGGATTTAACTTCAAAGCGTTCACGTTTTGGTCGACATTTTCATGCCACTCAGGAGGGAACAAGGTGAAACTCTCATTAGCGGCATCGCTGCCGTTAAACACCTCTCGTTTTGCCACGAGTTTCTCACCTCGGATGTTCTCAACAAGTTTAAAAATACAAATCACGCGCGCCTCATTTACATATCTTACTCATACATACACACACATGGACACCTGCGCACTCCCCAACAAGAGCGGTGTGACAGAGGAGATAATTGGAATGAGAGAAGAATGTAAGGGTGTGTGTGTGTGCGTATGCGTGAAAGTGACGGAGAGGGAGAAAGAAAGTGAGAGAGAGGTGCTGTCACTCAAAGTGTGGCTCGACTGAACTTGTTAGCAGTAAACCAGGGTGGCGGCGGGGGGGAGGAGGGGCTTCTCCCCCGCCTCGCCACAGTCCACGGTTTGAAGGAAAGAATGGATTGAAATGCCGTCTCCACGACTCCTCTGGAGGTGGACCGTGTAATTGCTCCAGTTTGTTTGTCTTCTTGGAAGCTCCGGTCCTAAATTTCAGGCCGTCGTCTCGACTCCTTTTCGCCGTTTTCCTTTTTTTTTTTTTTTTTTTTTTTTTTTGTCTCCTCGAGTGAAAAAGTAGTTTCTCGTCTCGCATTGTGTGCGATTCGCCCGCGTCGTCCAAGGAACGAATCCCATTTCAGAGTTGACGAGCAGGATCATCCTGCAGTCAGTCATTCAGACGGCGGAGAGCAAGGGAGATAAAACATTCAAAGAGATTTTCACCCTGTGTTTGTGTGTCTGTGGCATATCTGGCGTAAGCAAAGCATACACTGAGAGACAGATAGGCAGAGAGAGATTTATAGGAAAGGAGAGAGACAGACAAACAGACAGAAAGACGGACTTAAGAGACAAGCAGCACAGAAAGACAGACGGGGGGAGATTTATAAGCAGAGAGACAGACTGAGAGAAAAATAGAGATTTGGATTTAGAGACAGCAGAGAAATGGATAGACAAGCCTAAATCTAGATGGCCAGACGTAGAGACCGTGTAGCCTGATACAGACAGTCATGATCGAAGGGATGAAGCAACAGGGTTGAAATGAGCGGCGCTGTCATGATAACAAAGAAATACCGCTTTGACACCCCTGTGAAACGATTCAATGCTGAATATTTTAAGCATCTGTAAAATTCAGCGAACGCCTGAAAACATGGCAACAGTGTCAAAGAGCCCCATATCTCGAAATGAATACCAGCCCATTAGTGTCAAGAGGGAAATATGACACCATTAAGCCTACAGACCCATACTGTATCGTATTAGTATCGAGTTTTTCCACATAATACACAATTTAATAACGCTGAACTCCAAAGTCTGGCATTGTGATAATACCGGAAATGAGACGCTCAAATCAAATTAAGGTGGCGTTCACGTGGGCGATGCTTTGGTCCGCCGTCGACAACAAAACATCGTGACGCTGTCGTGGCCTCTTCGGATGGCAGCGCACCGTCTTTGAAACGCTTGACAGCAGCTTATCCACCAATCGGAGCGGCTGCATCGTGTCCCTCACACACCGTTTCCTTAATCCTCCTTTGATTGCAATGAGAGACTCCGTGGTTGAGGATATTCCTTGCGTTATGAATGGTGCATTTTCTCTTTATGTGCTTTCCAGTAATAAGCAAGGATGCCACTTTCTGCTGCTTCTATTTGAGCTGTGTGAAAGCAAACAGCACCAAATAAAAAAAAAAAAAAAAAAATTTAACAAGGTATCACACAACTTGCTAGTCAGGACGATCATAAACTCAACATCCAGAATTTATTCAAACATTGTTTTATGTATGTAGGTTTAACTCTCCACTTAAAGCGGAGAGCAGACTGATCCGCGTTGAGTCCCCCGTCCGTAAAAGTGCCGGAAGCCTTCTGATCTCCTGACGGTTTTAATCAAGTCGCACACCGCGTGAAGTCAGACAAAGATGTTTGTATGGAAACTTTCCCCGCATTGACCTTCGACGTGAACTCCAGCGCCGCGTGATAAATGCCACCATAAAAAGGTGTAGTTGGTGATTAATTTTTCTTAACTTACGCCGTCTGCTTTCCACCGAAATTATGTTATAATTACGTTCCCACCCTGATGAGATGAGACGCCCTGATGAGGGCCGAGGCTGGTGTGCATTAATGTTTTCAATCCGCTTTATCCTGCCTGGATGAAGGCTTATGAAGTTTAAAACGCCACGAGCGCCTCGCCTCGGATTTGTTTCCCATGTTTTTACACTGGAGTACCTCACCTTGATCCAACAGCACCTAAACACACCATCGAGTGAATGCACTTCCTTGTCATGATGTTCTCTGGGTCATGTGATTGCCTCCTATTGGTTGTTGCAACTATACAGGTGAGGCTGCACCTGTATTTGTCTGTTTTTAAAGCCCTGACAAAGACCTTCAGCGGTCAAAACATGTTGGCTTTTTAATGATTTGGCCGCTACAATAAAGGGTTTTGCAATATTTCCTTCCTCACTGTCACATTTCCTGTTATTTGGAGCGCCGGGATCGCCCTCCTTAGTAACTCTGTTTTCCCCGTTTCCAAGAGCATCCGACACATTCCTGATCTTGATTACGCAGAGCAACCAAGCAATATTTTCCTCCACGTTTCCACCCTTTTGGTTTGTTTCCATTTGTGTGTAAAAAAAAATAAAAATAAATGGAATAACTCGAGGGCTGATTCGTACCAAAACCAGGTCTGGAAGTGCTAAAATATGATGAATGTGTAAGCCCTTCACCAAATCCCCGATCATTCTCGCCAGCCACTGGTGATTTCCCCTGATTTCTGACTGATTTCCCCTCCAACTGTCGGTGGAAATAGGCCTGATAATCCTGTTGTGTGTCCCCAGCCTCAGTCAGTGAGACAGACAGATGGTTTGGTATTTAGTCAGCATGAGGAAGACGGGGCGACAGAAATAGAGAGAGAGAGAGAAAGAGAGAGAGAGAATGAACTATTAGCTTTGGTAAAGCTGCGGCGTGGATCATGCAACCGAAATGATTATCATGAGTTCGTTGCATGCATAAGAGAAGCACAATCCTCTGCTTTCTATTCAGCCGCCGCCTCCAGGAAGCTCAGACAAAACGCCCCGACGGAGCGGCCGGGGCCTGTGTCTATTGTGAGGCAGCTGTATCGCAAATGGATTCCACTATGATTATTTTGCATCATGAAAACCCGGCAGAGGATTTGGAGCCGCGTACAGAGTGCGCACTGTGATAACGGCTGAATAGTCGAGCTCTCCAGTGTGGGCGTTGATTTTGTCAGAGAAAACACGGCTTCTGTCGGCTGCACACTGTTTCTCTGTTAAAAGCCTCGCAGCTGCCTGGAGACTGAACACATCCTTGCTCCTAACATGTTGAAAGACTTTATCCCCCACCAGACAATTAATGATTCAACGTGCCATTAGATGGTACAGTCGTTAAGCCCACCCTCACCACCGCAGTCACTTATTTTTCTGACTTCATAAACAACTTAATTTCACCCTTTCCTGCCACCAGACACAACATGGATAACCCGTTTTTAACCCCGACTCATCCACTGACTGGGCATGCACACTGCAAAAGACATCCAACTTTGCAAGTCGCTCAGTCTCACGTTAAGTTTTAAAGTCCAGTTTTTGCAAGAACGTGGGAAAACTTCAGGAATTTTTCTGGGAACAAGTAGAAATATGTTGAAACAAAGTAGAATAAAGTAGATCAGTGTCAAGAAAGCGACACTTGATTTAAGAAAAGTTGATTAATATTGTAAAGTGGGACTGTCTTATCCCACTGGCAGATTTTTTTCCCACCTATTTTAACAAAAACATGACTTTAAGATCCAATGTGAGTCTGAGCGACTTGCTAAGTTGGATGTTTTGTGACTTTTCTGCAGTGTGCATGAACAGTCAATGAGAAAAAAAAAAAATCACATTTTGAAGACTCAAGCCTGAACAAAACAACTTCTCATTGAGGCCATTTTCTGCAGAGCATGCTCTATTTTTTTTCCCCCAGTAACATCCAGCTTTGCATTCATAAATACTCAAACAAAAACCCTTCATAGGTAAATGAACGGGGCGTTTTCCAACACCCGAGCCTTTGATATCAGCCGTGGAATCAGAGACATGACGAGCGCTGATGTCTGTTGCGGTGCGGAGAGACTTACTGCTCATTAACGACAAAGATGCAGTTGTCTTGGGAGGGGACGCCTGACACCGGGTGCTTGCAGGTCACCTTTCGCTCATTGTGGCTGGAGAGAGAGACAGAGAGAGAGAGAGAGAGAGAGGAGGGAAAGATCAAGAGGAAAACTGTTAAATTGCAGCAACAGCACGTAAAACGGACACAACCCTGAAGACACAGAGAGACGATTCCTGTTTAACCGGGAGCCGTCAAGCCGGTGAAAAATGGGAGAGCGACGGCTTTATCGGCGGCTGTAAAGATCCCGCGTCTTCGTCATAAACTTTCCCTTAAACAAAACAGTAAATCAGCGGCGAGGGGACACACATTAAAGAAACGCTGCAAAATGAAAGCACCGCAGGAGGTGAAAACTGCACACACACACACACACACACACACACAGAGGCATACACACACCTGGAGAAGTGGGTGGTGCTGAACTTGAGCATAACTTCCTGTTTGGTCTTGACCTTTTAGCGTCAAAAAAAAAAAAAAAAAAGAAAAGAAAGAAAAAAGAAAGTAAACAGCACGAGGACCGCAGTGCAACTTTTTTTTTTTTTTGTAATTTCTGTCACTCGTCCTCGCAGGAGACAAACATCCTGTCTGTTGAAGCAGCGTCCAAGTGAATTCGGCAAAATACACGAGGGGGGGGGGGGAAGAAAAAGGAAATCAAAAGTGAAAAAGTGATGGCAGCGTGATGGAAAGAAGAGTGTCCTGTGCAAAAAAATAAAAGTCTTGAACCTCTCCTCTGGGAAACACAACAGCCTACAGCGAGGAAAGTGTGACTACAACATCTACGAGACTGATCTGCGAGACTGAATAGAGCCGTCTCTCTCTCTCTCTCTCTCTCTCTCTCTCATTCTCTAGCTCACTCCCCCTCACTTCCTCTCTCTATCCCTCTTTCCTCCTTTTTCCTCTCCTTCTTCCTGTATAATGCTCTTTCTCAGGCTCTATTGTCTTTCTCTTGCTTTCTTTTTCACTCTCTCTCTCTCCTTCTAACTTCCACAGTCTGTCTTACTGCCCTCTCTCTGTTTATTTCAATCTCTCTCTGTCTCTCTCTCTCTCATTTAATCAAACTTTTTTCTTTCATTTTCAGTCTTTCTCTGAGTCCCCGTGGTCCCTCTTGCTCCATCACCGGTCATCTGTCTTTCTCTTCCTCACTTGTCACCTTTTTCATCATCTCTCTTAGTCACTGTCCTTTCACTTGTCTACATGTTTTCCTGCGTCTTTCACTTCCTTTTGCTCTTTTTGTCTTTCTTCCCGTCCCTCCATTCTTTCATGTTCTTTGTTTTTATTTCTCACTCTTTTTGTCTTCCCACTCTCTCCGTCTGCTTTGCTTTGCACTGTCTTGCACCCTTTTTTTCCTCTTTTGTCAGTCTCGCCGCACATCGTCTTTGCAGTTGCTTTTGCTGTTTCCTCCTGTCTTCCTCTCGCTCTTGTCCTCCATCCCTCTCTCACTCCTTTCCCCCTCAGTCTGTGCTCCTGGTGCGGGCCACGGTAACACACTGCATGTAAACGTATCAAAGCCGAGCAGAGCAGCCACCGAGGAGCTGTCTGGTCTCCCTGCAGCCTCTCCCCGTCGGCCGTCCTGCGGTCAGATGCTGCATCACAAGGAAACCACTGACAGATTTATTTAGTTCCTTCAGCTAAATCAGCTGCCCTGAACACTGTTAGTGCTGTTAACATGACAACAATGATGGTCATAATATCAGCAATAACACACATGTAGAGCCTAATCATAATCCTAACTTTATTTATCGACACCTTCCTAAAATAATCGCCGAAGTCATTTTTTGAGGATTTTCAGGAGACACAAAAAACTTCACCAAAAATGAACTGTATGAGACTTATTGATAATTTCACTCAAAATGGTTATATATATATATATATAAAAAGATGACTACTGATATACTAAAAACAATGTCAGTCAATTATGTAACATAACAGAAATAAATGACTTTGGCAAATTTCTGAACATGCCTTTGTTGACTTAGGCAACTGTAATATGTTATATTCCAATGTTACACTAAACCTCATCACTTACCAGTTGAGGATGAGCCCTGGATCATTGAAATAACTTCATTGGCAGAGAAAATTTTCTTTCTTCTTGATACCGCTGCCATCTTGAAACGCTTAAAATAGCCTAAAATAGCCCAAATAACATAAAATTGCCTAAGTCACAAAAAAAAAAAAGTGACTTAGGCAAAATAAACTGCCTAAGTCACAATTTTGACACACTCTTGATTTAGGCAGTTATACTTCAGGGGTAGAATGGCATGATCTGTTCAACTGAGGTGGCCAGCATCAAGAGGAGATGATTTAGGCAAAAAAACTCATTTTTGACAAAGAATGACTTAGGCGATTATTTTAGGAAGGTGTTGTTATGTTATTCTAACAAAAATAGTAGGCTACTTCTCAGTCTTCACTAGAAGTGTGTGTTGGTGTGTGTGTGTGTGTCTGCAGAGACCCTGCCCCCTGCCTGGATTTTCTTGTTTTGCTGAGCGCAGGACTCCTGGGGTGTCGGCCTTTAGGCAGCGGGTGTGAAGCGCTCAGCCAATCACAGCACGCGGTGCCGGATCGATAGCGCCACATCCAATCAATCCAAAGGAAGCTAAAAAAAATTGTGGATTGTGGAGGAGGATGAACAGCGATGTGTAGGAAATGAAAACTTGCAAATCCGACTCATTCTGCCTTTTAAAGCGTCACAGTTTCATGTTGCGTTTCTTTTGCATTCACAAAACAATTCTCAAAAACATAAACAAGTTACACACATGACTCAGAGCAGATGACATAAGGAAGTGGTGGTCATACTTTAGAGAGTTTGGTGGATTTTTACACTCCGGGTCCTTCTCATTCAAACATTATATTTTGAAAGCAGCTGTGGCTGTCAGCATGAAAAAGAAAGTATGACCACACACTTCCAAACTAACCTGAAGAAAACAAAAAAAACACCCACACTCCAGAGGTCTAAAAGTCTAAAACTAGTTCTCACATAGGCAGAGAACAACACACACACACACATACACACACACACATAGCCAACTGTGTCTATGGGACAGAGACTCCTCACAAGCTGAAGGGAGGAAGGAGAATGTTGACAGAAAGAAACCGAGAAGGCACAGTCTTCCTCTTCTCTTCCAAGCACACAAATCACTTCAAATCCCCGCTGGCACACACACACACACACACACACACACACAGTCAACCCGTGATACCAACAACAAAACTGCCAAAAGAGTCCTGCACTGAGGTAGTTGTGTGAAAACCAAGCTGCTGGACTGAAAACACAGGCTTATTTACCAAAGCAGCTCTGGCAGAGGAAGCACAGTCTCACAAACACACACACACACACACACACACTCATAACCGGTGACACAGCAGCAAATTACAAAGCTCGTAAACTGACCTAGAGTCAGCAATCATCCTGAGGCAAACAGCCACCAACGTGACAAGTGTATTTCCACTCAAGTGTGATTTATGTCCCTTTATTAGGGACGTGCATTTTGACTTCACAGATTTTCATGAAACAAGCCACACTGAAATCAAAAATTAAAACACGTTTAAACAAGTCGTATTGCTGGTGGCGACTAGCAAGACCGGTAACATTCAGTAACATTTAATATTATTTTTTAAGATTCTGCTTTTATTCTCTAGCCCCTTGTGTTGCTATGTCATGTCTTCATGCAGTGTGTGATGAAAATGTTGACGCTGACATTTCCGTGCCCTGTGTCCGGTTGTGCTGCAGGTTGTGCTGATTCTGTGTTGATAAACTGGAATGGGAATTTTGAATAAAATAGTTTTGAGTCAGTTTGTCACCTGATTTGTCGTCTAATATGTTGAATATTCTGTCAGGGTGATACCGCAGGTCGCATTTTAAGCTCTGTTTAGGCCAAACAAAAAAATACTTTGGGTTCCGGTTCCTTGTCATTTAAGGGCTTGAATAGGCAGGGAATTTATTTTATTTTATTTTTTTATTTTATTTGGCATTTTAAGGATGAGTAGGGGGATTTATTTATTTTATTTTTAATTTTATTAGCATTTTAAGGATGAGTAGGGGGGATTTATTTTATTTTATTTATTCATAGGAACGATGGGTAGGTAGGGATTTTATCTTATTTTATTCTTTTTTTTTCGGAAAGCGATGCATGGGTTGCTTTTTAAATATAATAATTCAATATTTGCATAAGTTACCACCTTTTTAACGGACGGAGCAGCATTATTACTAGCAGAGGGAGGTGTCTCTGTCTCAGGTATCTGAAGTCGAAAACACCCATCACGCCCACCGCCATAGAGCCGAGCTCCACTTGCAAATCTCCAACGGCACTGTTTCACCTCTTTCACTACGTCTGCAAAGGTTTTCTCTTGTAGTCGGATTATTTTCGCTGGTGGTTTGCGAGGACAAATCACACACACACACACACACACACACACACACACCGTGCGGAAGTCCATTCTTTCCAGCCGGTGCTGTCGGTGGCGTGTGATTCCATGAAGTTATTTTCCGAAGTTACGCGAGAACATCACAAATAAGGCGAGTGCAACATACATCAAAATAAAAGCCCTGCTTAACTTTTGACCAATGCCAACAAGGTCCCACTCGGTCGCATAGTGCCTTTATTTTATTTTTTTTTATTTTATTTTTACACAGAGGCCAATAAAATAACCTGACTCGGGGGTTAAATGGGACACTCGGTCGGGAACCGGAACTCAGAATTTTTTTTTTTGTCTGGCCTTATACATTTTCAGCCAGTTCTGCAATATCTCGTGATACAAATCGTATTGAGGGACCCATGTGCTGTGATATGTAGTGTTCAAGAGGGCTGAACGATTACAAAATACCATATGGTCAAATGTCGCGACTGTGAAATGAAAATTTTGTCATGATTTTCATTTTCACGGAAAAAAAAAAAATCAAAATCATGTTTTTTTTTTTGCTTTGCTCTCTACCAAAACAAACATCTTTTCTTACATCTGGAGAATATGATTTGAAGACCAGGGCATCTCTGAAATAAAACAATACTTTATGCGATTTTGTCACACAGCTTATCAGAAGTTTGCTGCTCCTGTGATTTGGATATTGCACTTGGCAATATTGCGATGTCTATAAACGACTTGCCAACACCCAGCCCTGTGTGTGTACGTGTTTGTAGTTATGAACAGATTAATGTCGGTGAGTGTTTTTACGCGGGTTTGCCCTCCGCTTCATCCCCGCACGATGCCACTGAGGAGCCCCGACACCTGGAGCGAGCTTTCTTAAATAAACTCTCGGGGCTCTCTGGAGGGTCGGCATGTGTTGGCAGCACATGGAGGCCCCCGCATGTGCACGCTGTTTTCACACCCACACGTGGGGACCCAGATGCACAGGAGCTGGGGGGGGGGGGCTCCTCCTGGGTGCAATCTGGCCAGCCATGCAGCGCCGTCGCCTGGATCGCTGCACCGCTCCGCTCCCCTGCTGCTGGAGAGCGTCCAGGCCGGAGCGCCCCGAGGCCAAGGAGCATGCGCCTGTTTAGCACGTGCACACGGTCACGCATACACACGGCGTTCATGGTGACTTGAGTAGCGGCGGTGTTGAAGTTTGTGTGTGTGTGTGTGTGTGTGTGTGTGAAAGAGAAGAGAGGCAGACATGAAAAGAATTTATATCAAAAAAATCTTCAGTAACTTGAAAGAGAGGACACATAAAACAGCAATTTGAGCATGACCTTTCCTGGTAGGGAGAACCTGTGTGTGTGTGTGTCTGTGTGAGAGTGAGAGAGAGAGAAAGCGAGAGAGCGATAGAGAGTAAAAGAAAGTATTAGAAGTTGTTCCACATGGCCTTGTTTCACGTGGCAAGCGAGACAAAAAGAAGCTCTGTTATTGAAATGACACGATGAAAGGAGGAAGTGAGGAGTCGCTCCCTGATTATTTTTCTCCCCGCTATTTTACCACGCAGTGTCAAACACACACACACACACACACACACACACACACACACACACACACACACACACACACACACACACACAAGGAGACACACAAACTTTTCGACTCAAAGTGAGGAAGGAGAGGACACGGCCGAGTTGAAGAGTGAAGAATCGAACCATTACCGTCCGTCACTGATCTTGTGACACTGCAACAAGCTGCTATTAAAAAAAAAGAACAGGATTGAAGAAAACTGTAGAAAGAACAGAAATATCTGCCTCACACAACAGGACGGCATGGCGAAGGAGCAGCACATCGTGAAGTGACAAGTTGTGAATAAATCATCGCCCGGCTTTCAACAGGCTTTCAGCGTCGACTTAAAGCAGCATATCAAACCAGAGGCATCATTACACTCAGCTTCAAATATGGAGCAAGACAAATCAGAACGCTGTGTTGCACAAATATGGGCTTGATGTGAGCTATGCCTTATCCAATTTTAACTTCAATTGCACCCCCCCCCCTCCGCCTCTCTCGGATGAGGCAGAGAAGATTGCCAATAGTCGAGTCACCTTGAGTTATCAAAGACTCGGGTTCATTTTCCCACAGCCACAACAGAGGCACGTAAACACGCACGGCGACAGATGACAATGTGTAAGCAAGAAACGCATGCAAAGTGAAGCTTCAAATGCAAAATGTGCACGTTTCTTTTTTTTTTTTTTTATGTGAAGTGGCAGATTTTCTTTTATTAATATTCTTATTTTAAAGCTTTGTCTCAGCTGCAGCCGCGTGACTCGCTGCTTTTCAAGTGAGCGATGGCCACCGTGAGGGAATTTGAAGAAGACGGAGCCTCACAGATTGAAAAAAAAAAAAAAAAAAAATCAATACGACAGAAGTGACATTATAAAACTCATCGCTCCTCAGTTCTGACTGGCAGAGCGCCGATCAAAGCCGCTGTAGAGCATCTGACAAACCTGTGATCTCGTAAATGTTACTTTAAATATTAACACGCTCGCTGAAAGTCACCGCTCGCGCTGCAGCTTATATTGCTCTGGCAGATCAAAAGCGTTCAATTATCATCAATTAATAATTACCGATTAAGAATTAAAGGTTTACTCAGCGTTTGCGCTCGGGTTGTGCAAACTCAGCCTCTCGTGGCTCAGCGACACAATTAAAGTGAAAATGCTTCATTTCAGAATGTCCTCCCATGACTTTTCCTTGACCCAGGTTGTGTAAAAAAAAAAAAAAAAAAGACTTTGAAATTCACGCCAAGAAGCTGTAGCTACACTTATCAATAGACGCCTTTAATTAATGATTAACGGCATTTCCTTGAACCCGCCAGATCAATTGGCTTTAGGTGTGTTAATGAAATGTTAAGCAAGTCGACATGCAGGGATGCAAAGAATATTAAAGCATCCCAATTAAGTAAAAGTAGGTAAAATTACTGGTGTGGAAATCTACTCAAGCACACAAAAAAAGCATATTTTAAATGTATTTATAAAAAAAAATAGAAAACATCATATTTGCCTGTGATATTTTGTTACATGTGATCTTTTCCATGCAACTCTAACAGGATTTGAGGATAGAGTTCAAGTTTGAGCCTTTTAATTTCAAAAATTAAAAGAGTGACAAAAAAAATCATTGTGAATGGCTCCAAAATGGTCCAAATTACACATGAAAAATCACAAGTCCAGTTTCTGATGCTTAAGGGCGGCCACAAAACACGTTTTCTGTACTGGATGCAATTTAAAGTGTACTGTAACGCTTCAACAGGTATAAATAAAAGTAAAGTAGAATCATCTACTTTTAAAACACTCAAAATAGGGAAAAAAATCGAACCAAAAAAGCTGATCAGTGACAGTATCTGAGGTGAAGGCAGGTATTTCTACCCTCGCTGACATGTAATTGGCCCGAATGGTGTGTGGCTAATAATAGCAGTGTCACTTTTTAAAAAGGTCATCTTGTCAATCAGTCCTTAAAAAAAAAAAAAAAAAAAAAAAAAAAAAGAAGAAGCTGAATCTGAAGTCCATCCTCATCTCCTTTTGCCTCAGTTTAACCCCTTCAAGCCTCCTGTGATGTTAACTTTCTCCAGAGAGGCTGGAATAAACTGCCTGTGTGTGTGTGTGTGTGTGTGCGTTCCTCCTCCACCACGTAGTCCTGAACGCATCCCGACGGCACGCAACAGAACAGGTCTCTACTTAACACTGTAACTGGAGGGTCACAAGTTCAATCCCCACACCACATCGAGCATGTCCGCGTGCGCACGACAACCGAGCCCTCCCCGCACGTACGCCCCTCGAAAACGCCTTAAAAACAGCTTAATTGGCTGTTAACATTTTTTTTTTTTCACCAACCTGCGTGCCCTCCGGCTATGATGCGGGGGAATAAATTGGAGAGGAGAAAATGAGGAGACAGAGGGAGGCGAGAGAGAGAGAGAGAGAGGAGAAAGAGAGGGGGGGGGGGCGCGACAGAGAACAAACAAGAGGATGAGAATAAGCAAAGGAACAGAGTGTCAATTCACGGCGGCTCCCCCGGTGCGGCACCGAGCACATCCCATCCAGATGTAATGACGTGCGAAAATAATAGGATGGGAGGAGGAGGAGGAGGAGGAGGAAGACGCGGAGGAGGGGAGGGAGGGGTGACTGACAGGTGCTGTGGGTCGAGGGGCTGCAGCGGGAAATGATGACATGCGACACATAATGTACTCGGTCACTGCCAGTTGTGAACAGAATTAGCATTTTATTTCCACAGAGATTTTTTTTTGCTTTGCTTTTTAAAAGGTATTTTAGCCCCTTTACTTAACTATGAAATAAAGCATCTTATTACATATTGGCTCGGGATGCACCGATCGATCTGCTTTTTGCAAAGGTTAAAGTGATCTGTCTCCGGCTATTTGTCTTGCATGTGCCAATATTGCTCAAACAAGTCCTTCATAAAGTCCAAAAGAGAGAAAAAAAAAAAGAGAAAAACGGAGGAGGTTTGTGCATTGCAAAACCTTCACACCGATAGCAAAAGCAAATGTTTGCACCGCATGAAAGTGTGTGAAACTGATAACAAACTTGGAATCTGCTTCGTGCATCACTGATACACATTTCCCCTGGAAATCAGCAGGACGTAAATGGCATCTTTGGAAACCTTACGATCTCCAGTGGAATCTAAAGTAGTGGGTTAAAGAGGTTAAGTATTGCTAAATGCATGCATGTACGTGTGTGTGTGTGTGTGTGTGTGTGTGTGTGTCCTCTTCCTCCCTACTAAAGGTCTTTCTGATCCAACCACAGGATGTGTACCATGAGTACGATAATAGCGTGGTCTTGAATTCCCAGATAATCTACATTACAAGTAACCAGTGCAAAGGTCAAACCTGGGACGCCTCGACAATGGATGAAAAAAAAAAAAACTGTGCGACCTCAGAACAATTCAAGCGAGACACACGAGGTGGCCGGAGAGCCGGAGTGGGAGGCAGGCGGGGAGGGCCGTTTTTAGGTCCTGCACTTTTATTTATTTCTTGTTATTTTTATTTAACCTTTAACAGCCGTCACGTTGAGGGGAACACATCAGTTTCCACAGAGCTAATAAGGCAGCCGTGGCTGAGAAGTCAACTATTTAAATCCATGAAAGGAGGCGAGGGGCGGCACTGCCTGGTTTATTTATTTATTTATTTATTTATTTTTAAATGGAATTCGAAACTTTGAGGTTCGCTTCCATGCACCGCGAATGAGCACTGCATTATACCCCCCCCCACCCCCGCCCACCACCCCATCCCGGCAAACATACGCGACGCAGCACCGCATTTAATGACACAACGTGGCACAGTGCAAAGTGGAGCGGCGTATTAAAAATTCAACACAATAAAAATCAGCACAAAATGCACAAAGGAGTTTACGGGCACGGGGCTGGCATCTTGATAAGCTGGCTCCCTCTCTCTCTGCACACACACTCAGCACATGACGCAGCATGGGGTGCCATAGTCAGAGGCAAACACACTCACACACACACACACACACACACACGCCCTATCTTTGAACAATAGCTCAGCTAATTCAGCCCATGTGAAATGTCAGCTAATGTTTAATGTCATTAGTCGTCACTATGGAGGGGCGTGCTTCGCTTTAAATGCCATGTGAACAGCCGCCCTGTGGTCAGGTGACTGGCCTGAGTGTGTGTGTGTGTGTAAGAGAGAGAGAGAGTGAGAGAGAGAGATGGAGACAATGTGCATGTGTACATATGTGTGTGTGTGTGTGTGTGTGTGTGTGATGCATGCAGCCCTGCAGTCCACGCAGCCTGGCCGGCGATGCTGTGCTCTCCTCTCCTCCCTGCAGAGCCGCTGCCATTCACTGCCTCTCCCTCCGGCCAAGCTGCTAACCTTTAGCAAAGGCCACCAGCGCCGACTCTCTCTTCCTCCTCCTTCCTCGCTCCCTCCCTCTTTCCCTCCTTCCTACCTGCTCCCTCTCCCTCTCCCTTTCTTCTCCCTGCCCCCTCTCCCCGACATTTTCCCTCGCTTTTTACCTTCTGAGCGAGCGAGCGTCTCCTCCTCGCCGCCGCCGTCACGCTTTGTTCTCCTGCTCTCTCCCTCTGCCTTTTACCGCCCCAATTAGATCTTACCCTCCACATTCTGTGTCCCCCTCCTTCGCCAGTAGCCTCTTCCTCTCCTCCTTCATTCTCTCTCTCTCTCTCCAGTCCCTCCTCCCTCCCTCCGACCTCCCATCACTCTTTAATCACTGCTTTCCTCCCCTTCCCTTTGATTTCCCCTTCCTTGTCTTCCTTCCTCCCTCTCTCAGCAGTCACAGAGTCCGTCCCTCTGTCTTGGCTGACACAGGTCACTCTGCTACACTATTTTATTTATAATATTACTATTATTAAATCATGATTTTGTTATGTTTTAATGCAATGTTTTTTCTCACAATAAATGGAAAAACGAAGAACTTGTAGCATGCGAGTTAGGTGGCATTTTGTGGACGTGTTGCTTCCTTAAAATTTGATGTATTTCCT
The DNA here is from genome assembly GCF_902150065.1 of Myripristis murdjan. Taxonomy (NCBI): domain Eukaryota; kingdom Metazoa; phylum Chordata; class Actinopteri; order Holocentriformes; family Holocentridae; genus Myripristis; species Myripristis murdjan. The sequence goes on along the minus strand of NC_044002.1, from coordinate 19,232,170 downwards.
GTTGAAACAGTTTGTTTGTTTTGGGGCGGGGTTTAAAGAAAGAGGGGCGCCTTTCAAAAGCGAAAAACAATCAGACGACCTCGCGCGGCAGCGGCCTCACGAAGGCAGCGAGGCGAACTTCAACACTCAGAAATCATGTAATGTGACATCGGTAAACGGCGCACGGCACAATCGTATTTACCACCCCGGCCCTGTGTGTGTATGTGTGTGTGTGTGTGTGTGATGCTTTACACCAAGGCAGCAAGAGAGGTAAAGACTTGTGACTGCCGTGGCGCTCGTTTGCCGCTGTTTACAGGACAGTTTGAATTTCAGTCCCGTGTTTTGATCCATCGCCTCCTGTGGGCAGAGGCGTGTAGGTCCCAGGACGTCATTTGGCCAAAGCAGGAGGCATTTCTCCGTTGCGTTCGGGCGGCTTTAACCGAGAACCCGTCTCTCCGGTCTCTGCTGGCGAGTGTAAACATGATTACGAAGGATCTTGAGACAGATTAAATAAAGAGCTGTCGATGCTCCGCCAAGATCTGTTTAGTCTTGGCCCCTGACACCACTGGTCTGCTGCTGGATCACTGCCCACTGCAATCATAAAGGTAATTTCTCTTGACACTTAAAAATTACGTTATTTCAAATGCATCTTAGGTTGCATCTTCGTACACTAATTTCAACTTTTACGTTCATTTTCGAGGCTGCTTTCTTGTTATTGTTCATGTTGAAATACCTGGATAAACAAAAGCGAAATTAAAATGTTTCAGCTGTAAAGGAGTAAAATGCTGTTCATGCACTCTGTGTATGTTGCATGTAGCACAGGACAAGTAACACCGTTATCATGTTGCCTCGGCGACACCGGGACATGGGAAACGCTGCGCCTGAACATGTTTCCGGGCCTTTTATCATCCCTGTTTCTGTCTTGGAAGCGGACATACAAGCCACCTGCAAATACCGCTGTGACATCTGATTTGCATGTGCGATATGTTGAGCAAACGTGACCACTTACAGCAGCCGTGCGATTTCAAAGGCAAAACGACTCCCCTCCCTCCCGCTCGCTATCTAATTCTCCATCTCTTGATTTCTTTCGTCTCTCTCTTGTTCCCCCTCCTGAGAAAAAACTATAAATAAACAGCGCAAGAGACAATTTCTCCCATTTTAACGTCATATCTTCCATGACAGCTTCTACCTAATGAGCTGACTGAGCTGGGATCAGGTGTGTGTGTGTGTGTGTGTGTGTGTGTGTGTGCGCAGAAATCTGTGTGTCTGTATAAGCCCTACAGTCATGCAGTTTTCCATAAATAAATTATTCCGCTGAAGTGTCCGGACAATAGCCTGAAACATCAACATCTTAGGTGGAAAAACATCCAACGTGACTCACGTCGCGCTTTACGTGGATATCAAACAAGACGCTTGCGTGTTTGAAGCCGCGCACAAAAAAATCAAGTTTATCCATCCTTCACTTTTTCATAAAACAGCATCTAATGAAATGCATCGGCCGATACATTTACCAGTCAGGTGTGGCGGGTAATTGCATATTTTTACTCGGGCACCGCTGCAAGATGCATTGATCACTGACTTGGTGGTTTCCTGAGGTGCGTTTAATAGCAAATGCCTCAATAAAACTACCATTACCTGGGTAGATATTTTTTTTTTTTTTTTTTTTTTTTTTTTTTTTTTTTATGATTTGAGGTCATTTGCTTTCACTTCAGAGCTATTCAAGCAGAATAATTCCCCAGCAGGGCTTTGGCACTAACAGCGAGTAGATCGAGTAAATAGAGTAAAATGCAACAAATGGAGAGAAATGGCCATTTCTGTCCAGAGATATTTGATTATTGGGGTTATTTTATTGCTGAATAAGGAAGGAATTACAAGTGTGCGAGCAAAGCCGCACCAAAGCAGGGTAATGACTTTCCTCTCGTCTATCTGACACTATAATTGCAATTACCCGCACCTCTGACCCTTCCATTAGGCCGGGATGCTTTTAAGATGCTTTAAAGTTCACTTTAAAGCGAACAGGGGAGAATCAAACTGCCAATTCTGCAGCGATCCTGCACAAGAACTCTAACAGCAAATGCAAACTGTGTGTTTCCCTCCTGGATTGAACTGCGCAGAAATACTGTAACACACAGCTCTCTCTGTTTCAAATCTGTTTGTCAAATCGGGCCGCCTTCTGATAGCTGACAAGGGAACAGAATCTGATTTTTTCTGAGGAATCTTTCTCGGAAAAAAAAAAGAGGCAGCGGTGCAGAAAGCATGCAGGAAAATGTGGGATTTCTGTAATTGCGTGATTTGTAGAGTTGAAAGATAATCTGGATGGGGATGATTGCATCATAACAACTTCCTCCATCCCTGGAATCCAAATGCCGCCTGAGCAAGAACAAGGGTTTTACCTAACCGGCGGTGCACGTGAAAAGCTCCAGCTCTCATGCGCTCTCCACAGAAGCTGCTGGTTGCTGTTTTGCAGTGGAGAGCCCTGTTGAATATCTGGTTAGCTGCTCCACCGCGGCCCGAGTGACACCGTGCAGAAATCCCTGTTTGGAAAACCCAAAACGGTGCTACCGCAGATACCGGCGCGGCTTGTTGAGCTAATGTGCCGTTCCGCTTATACAAAGCCATCTCAAAGAGTCTGCCAACACATTCAACAAGCAACAAGCCAAAGCTCCTTTCTTGCGGTAAGACCCGGCGGCACAACAAATCGCCTTTGTTGCTCAATCAAAAAGCAATTCCTCATTCACACTATTACTGGTGGAATGGGCTTAATCAGGTTAGCCAAGAGACATGCTACGCTACTAGACAAGCCTGTTTACCTGTGGATTATGTCTGAGCTGTGCGGCGCACAAGAACCAATAAGAAGCAGCATTGTAAATCTTGCGATTTAATGGGAGCTCAAGGTAACTCTTCAAATGCACGGACACCGGGAGTTACAGCGTGTGAAATGTTCACAGAAGAGTAAAAACACACATCTCCCATTTCTAAATTACAAAATGCTCCAAGATTATGAGCATATGGGACCAAATCTTCTCTTTGCACAAAAGGTAACACTTGGCAATTGGTGTTTTCTAGAGTACGGGCCTCTTGTTAACACACTAAAAAGAACTGCAAGGACACAATGATACTGTGCCCGTACTTAATGCGAATCGATACACAGTCTACAAGGTGAACAACGCCATGAAAAGTCAAGCAAACGGGTTGTATTTTATTTTATTTTTTTATTTTTTCCCCACTTCGCACAAACTCACATGCATGCCCGCCTTTCAGATCTCTGCACTTCAAGTTCGAGGTAATATGACGCCGGGCCGCTTTTCTACCGATGCGATTTGGAAACAATTAAGGTGATATTGAGCTCTCCTTGTGCAAATTTCTCAAATCATGTTTGAACACACACTAAAGCTTTTCTAATGAGGCTGCGTCCATTTTACCTTAAATTTAATGCTTTCAAAGTGTGCGCTGAGATTTGCAATTCCACCACTAAAATTAGCTCCTAATAGACTTAGTATGGAAAATGATTAGTTTTCCATTTTAGAGATTGCTAAAATTTTGCTCCACTTAATGGTATTTACTACATTTGCATTTTTATTACAGTTTGCTGTGTTTATCATTATTATTAGAGATTAAAATAGATTGGCCTTGGCTCTGGAACAAGTAATGTTTAATTCTGTCTTGTTAAAAGCCCCTTAAGCAGGCGGTAATGAATGGAGTAGCCACTGTACACATGTGCACATGCTTAGCCTCTCGCTGCTGCTCGAAAATAACCTTGAGTTATGTAACCGCAAACAACAACCCTGAAGACTAGTGCTCTAATGGAGCCAAACAAATCACATCACTCATATTCTTATCACACTCCTGTATTGGCTCCCATGTTGCCATTGGTAACTGTGACAGATGGCTGATGGGATTGCGGTGATGAAGGTCCCTCGAGTTGAGCGCCATCAGCGAGGCGAGGATTCCACTAGAGAAACAATCTCACATCCAGCAGGACGGCAGAGGGAGGAAATGTAGGCGCGAAAATATAGGGGCAGAAATACGAGAGCCTTTCCGGAAAACTCTCGAGTAAATGTTCAAATTGCTTCTCCTCTCTCCGTTCCTCGTTTGTCTCTCTCCTCTCTTCTCCTCCCTCTTTCCTCTGGCACTCATCTCCCTTCCTTTCCTCCACTTTCTGTTTCCCTCTTCCTCTCTCTCTCTCTCTCTCTCGTTCCCTGTTATGTCCGCACATCCCTTCTCTTTTCTCGTCATTCCTCTCATCTGTCCATTTCTCCTCTCTCCTCCTTCCCTCTCCCGTGCTCCTTCTATCTGTTCCTCACCTCTTCATCCCTCTCCTTCCCTTATATCTGCTCCACTTCACTCTTTTCCTCATGTTTCCTTCCCTCTCCCCTCCTCTCCTCCTCTCCTCTCAGTTCCTCTTCCCTCTTTATCCCACTCCTCTCTCATATTATCTCCTTTCTCTTTCCTGTCCGCCCATCATCATCATCGTCATCACCAGCAGCTGCAATGAGCCTCGACGCCCACGGCCTCTCAGTGAATAAAGAGGCCAATGATATCATCCTTCCCCTGGCCTTTAGCGAGAGACAAAAAGCACTCATTTCATATTTTCACATTTTTACATTACAGGCATTTACCCCGGCGCTGTAACCCAGAGTGACTTACAGCGACGGCAGCCGCAGAATCAGCCTCAAGACGTGCCATTAACTATCCATTACGGTGCAGGTTATATGTTCAGCGTTTGAACATGAAAACTCACATTCACGCTGTGTTAAAGGTGCTGCGTAAAGCATTTTAAGGTCGAATACTGCCGTTTTCATTAAGACACTTGAATAAAAGCCATAAACACATGAGCAGTGCTTAAACAGTTAGCCATTAGTTAAAAAAATCAATTTGAATGCACATAAAAATATCAAAATTTGCATCTTAACAAATGCTTAACACCTTAACAATGCAAAGATACGCTTGTTTATTTTTTAAATTATTATTATTATTATTGTTAACCCTATAAAGCCTGAACTATGAAAGAATTGGCAGAAAATTCCAGTTTTTTTTAAATTGAACCCTTTATTTAGTCCTATAACAAAAAAAAAAAAAAAAAAAAAAAAAAAAAAATATATATATATATATATATATATATAAATTCAAAAAATATGTTATTACACAACCTTTCTGTTGTATGATATATGATATGTACTTGAAGTGCCAATGGTATGGACCAGGGTGAACAGGGGAAGTGTTCAAAGGTATACAACAGTATTTTGGTCGAGTATTGATTAAACTGAAAACGAAAAACGGAATTGAAAATGTGTATCATATATGATACGAATGGCTTTATAGGGTTAAAATGAAATTTTTTTTGGCTGTCACACTAGCAAGTAAGCAAATTTAAGACCTTATTTGGGTTCTGGTAACTTGATGGGTATTTGTCATTGCTTTTGACAGTTGACAGGCAAAATGATGAATAGATTCATCAAAAAATAATAGATTTACAAACAATGACAATAATCATTAGCGGCCTCTAGAAGCCTCCACGCTTTGTCTTACAGTGTGTGCCACTTCCGGCAGATGTTGCCAAAAATCCTCTGGATCGCTTTACCACAGGAAACAGGAGGAGGGCGCTATTCTTCCAGCACTAGCAGAGTTAAAGCTTTGCGATTGGAAGCAGTGACCGGGATTTATGGGGGAAGCGTGATATCAAAACACCCGTAAAATACCTCTGGTGTAAGATAGAGGCTACCAGCCGTATCGACCATTGTCTCATTTGTTTGCGGTAATTACTCGGAGGTGTCACAATTAATCTGACGATGACAAACTGATGCTTAAAAAAATGCTACGCGCAGCAACTCTGATGCCACGAGGAGAGGAGGATGGTGATGAGAGGAAAGGGATGGGAAGACTCGAGAAGCGAGGCAGAAATGAGAAACATGAGCACTTACTACAGGCCATGCATTATGCACTACCCCGCTTTTACCTTGAACATACAGGGAACTGGTTAACGTGAACAAACACAAGGCGGTTAACGGTGCACTGAACACACTGACGGGACTGGAAAGAGAGAGAGAGAGAGAGAGAGAGAGAGAGAGAGAGAGAGAGAGAGAGAGCTTTTTTCCACACAATTTACATTAACATCTGGCTTCAAAGAGAGATCAAACCTCGCTAGTTTGGTGTTCATCACGCTCCAGTCATAATTTTCTGCTTAGGCCCGTCATGTGTGTGTGTGTGTGAGTGTGAGAGTGTGTGGAGGGCGGGTGGCGAGTCAAAGCTTGTTTCCAAGTCAGATTATGCCTTGTTTACTAAAATCCTCATCAGCTACAACCGTCTTTGAAGCCAGTTGTGTGTGTGTGTGTGTGAGAGTGTGTGTGAGGGGGAGAAAAGTGGCCACTCTCTGTCTTGTCGCAGTGATGGAGATGCTTCATTATGTGTCCTGTTATTTCCCTGGCACTGTCTAATTGGCAAAGCTTTGTTCAACTCACACAGCATCCATCAGCTGGAACACGGCCCCATCTCTCACTCCCCACCCCGCAGCCATTAGTGTTATGATGAAGCCGTCCACATGGTTGATCTATCAGCTGAGCCTTGATTATCTGACACGACTATCAACATCACGGCGCTGCAGCATGTTGGGAGTCAGCTGAAATTCCTGGGTCTTAAACAGGCAACTAGATTGAACGTCTGCTACCCTTTGGAACAGACAGACAGATAGAAAGACGGACAGATAGACAGATGTCCTCTCATGTGGAGAAATGCGAGTCCACCACCAGTGAAATGTGAAATCCAAACAGTCAAGGTTGATGTGGGAAGACAAGGCGGCGCTGCAAGCCGCACATTTCCCTGTGTTCGTTTTACAGAGCATTAAAGGTTGATGCTAAAATATTCAGCACCGGATTACACTGTCCAAACAAGCGCTAACAGTCAGGACAGCAGCAGCAGCAGCAGCAGCGGTGACATTAGCTCCTCTGAGGAAACCGGACCTCTGAATCACCCCTGCGAAAACAACACATGAACCGCTCAAACCTCTGGTAGACGAGCTCATATATAAATATATATATATATATTTTTTTTGGGGTAATATTGTGAAATAATGCCTTGGCAACAGCATGTGTGATTCGTGCATCGCTCCTCACGTTGGCTTTGCAATCTACACTGCAAGGCTCCTGCCAAATAACCTCTCCATCGCCGTGGAGCATATGCCACACTGTACAGCATATTTCACAGTGCTGCCTGGTTCTCGGTGTAAAAAAACAAAATATGCATCATCAGAAAAAAATGAAAAAAATCCCAAAAAAAAATAAACACCAACACCGATAAACTCCACAGATTGTTGACTCACCAGAGGAATCTCGCGGCAGCAGTGATGGGAAGGCAGGCAGAGCAGGGAGAGCAGGAGGTGGACGGCCGGTTTTTCCACGGGCTTTGCTCCGGGTGAAGGCAGCGGCGGTGCTTATGCGAGCGGCGCTAAACACCCCTCCCTCCCCCTCCTTCCCTGCCTCCCTCCCTCACTCCCTCCCTTTCTCTCTCTCCTGCTCAGCCTGCACCACTGTTTGAGCCTTATCAGATAGATGTGTCACCGTGGAGTGGTGTGCCGTCTGAGTTTTTTTTTTTTTTTTTTTGCACGAGAAACCCCCACGAGGGCTGCTGTGAAGGCATCTGAGCCAGGGAGGCATTCCCTCAGGTGTTACGAAAATAAAAAAAACAACAACAAAAAAAACAAAAACAAAACCGAACAGAAAACAGATTCTGTGCAGCACGACATCACTCTCGCGAGGGCACACAGACCTAATGAATTCTTTATTTATTTATCTTAAAATGAGTTCAGCTTTTTTGGCTTTCCAGTTGTTCCTTCCCTTCTTCTACGGGGAGAACGGCTCACCTCCTCAGCCCTGCCGCTCCCAGCAGGGGGTTTGTCATAACTGTGTGGCTGAGCTTGCGCTAAACCCATTGAAATTTGTTTTAAATTCTAGTGCAGATCCCACGGTTTACAGAGATACCAAACAGGTCCCGCTGAATTGCAAAGACATGTGTATAAAGCCATTTTTGAGCAATGACGTAACTTTTGGGAAAAAATGCATGACATCACCGCCAATGAAATCATCTTTTTTACATGGGAAGATAAACAATAAAAAAAAAAAAAAAAAAAGCAAAAAAACATGTAATTCCATCCCGGATATTATATACAACACTAGCAGTGCATGGAAACTAATACAGGAGGAAGCAGAGGTAAAGTTCTCCTGTCATATAATGTCATCAAAACTCATTAGCATACAAAGAGGATTACGAGAGATTAAAACTGCAGATCAGGTGTGAAGATTTAGTTGTTTTGTTCTGTTTACCGTGCGTAAAAGATTTTGTTCATGGGTGAAATGAAAAGCGGCGTTACCAGATGTGAAGCCGCGTGCGCGCGCGTGTGTGTTTTTGCTGTTTGAGACACGACAGCTGAGAGGTAGAACGGCACCGAGTTTCCAGCGGGAGAGAGAGAAAAAAAAAAAAACACATTTTCTGGATGAGGAACACCCTTTGATGCCGTTACTCCCGATGTACGTCGGAATAAACACCTTCATTTGTTTCTCCGGCTGAAAATCCTTTTCAGCTGTCGAATGAATATCAAGTTCTTTAAGCCCTGCGATTCGTCTGAGCCACAGTATCGCCTCTACCGGCTTTTTTTTTTTTTTTTTTTTTTTTTTCTCTGTCAGTTATAGTAGCTATTTCCAGAGCAGGTGTCGTGGGTGTGAACTTCTAAAATTCACCGAGTGTATCGCTCATTAAACATGTATAGTGTTTTGTTCCATCTCGAAATCCCGCTAACAAGTGAGGGAGGTAACAAACTCCCTCTACAGAAATTACTGGATCACACAGATCTCAGTGGAGATGAAGGCGTACGATTCGTTTTAGTGACTTTTTTGATGGCGTATTCCAGCAGCAGACCACTTTATATTCATACAATTACATTCGTGCACATCATAGCAATGACCAGTGCAAACACTGTCTTCTGCTTTTGCCCACTGAGCAGGAATACATCAGAAAATATCCTTTTCTGACTTTCCCAGACTGAGACATGCTGTTTGATACCATTTTCACCTCTGTACGTCCAGTGGTTCGGTTCCTATGTGTAGCGTTTTTTTTTTTTTTTTATGTTAGCTTAGCATAAAGACTTAAAGTCTATGGGAGTTGTTAGCCCAGCTCTGCCATAGTCAAAAAATAATGGGTGACCTTGTGTAAAGGCTAAAAACCTTGATGAAGTTCATTTATCTGCGTTTGAATGCAGAGTTTTAGAGTCTCTTGCTCTAAATGCTGTTTCAAAGGTTTTTCCCGTTCTGCCAAGTGTAAAATTCTGGATGAAACATTGGAAACTGGTCAAATTTAAACGGGATCAATGCTGGCACGACGTATGGGCTGCAGCAGCTTTGGTCTCCGAGAGTCCTGGATCCATATCAGGCTTCAGAGAGCGACTGCACCCTGGTCTCCGATCACAGAGGTTGAGGCTGCCCAGGCCTTGTATTTTTAGCTGTGTAAGCACCGGTGAACAACAGCTCTTCTTGAGAAAAACAAAAAAATAAACCTCACCAAAAGTACACAAACACGCTGCTTCAAGGAATGGGGATTTCACCGGCTCAAAAGTTTCCCATTTTGATTGAGTTCAGAGTTATAAGCGAGCACGACATCTTTCGGTCTCTGCTGTTTTTCTGCTGTTTATCTGAGACTTTGATTCCCCATCTGCTATGTTTATATGAGCTCAGGCAACCATCTAGTCTCTCGTCTCAGGTCAGAGATCCTCACACTGCTTCATGTCAAAGGCCTCAGGCCCCCGGGTGGTAAATGCACCTATGAGAAGATTTCTGCTGTCCGTAAGGGAGAAAAGATAATGGAAAATGAGTCCTCAGATGGTAATAATCATGCATTAATACTCTTATTGTGTAATTTAAAGAGCTCCCTTAAAGGACCCCGATTTGCACAGCAGGGATTTATGCCACTGAAAGTCCATGACGGTGCTGGAAACTTTTACTTGAAACAGATTGTGCCAAGTTAAAAAAAAAAAAAAAAAAAAAAAATCATTGCTGTGAGATGAGAGAGTCGTAAACAGACCTCTGGAAAATGTCCTCCCGACTGAAAAAAAAAAAAAAAAAAAAAATCCTGTCTGCACTCTTCGACTCTAAATATCTCCAAAAGTATCCATGATCAAATGAAGACATCAAGCAGAATTGGTGTATCGAAATGATAGAGTTTACTTTCTAGCAGTGTATGGCGAATTGCAGGCTAATTAAAGAGATTATCTGTTTTGGTTTTCACTTTGAGTGGAGGGTAAACAAGGAAAAGGGAAGTTAAAAAAAAAAAAAAAAAAAAGAGAGAGAGAGAGACATGTAAACCGCTAAACTTGTCTGTTGGTACGTGAAAACAAGCTTTTTAATCGAGAGTATTTTGGGGCTGCAGCAAACCGTTCCTGTCAAGCACCACTTGAACTGCACAAGTGAGCTCTGAAACATCAAAATACACACAGGGATGCAAAATGTGGAGAATAACACGCGGGTGGGTCAGCCAGTGGGGTCAACTAGCCTTTGGACACGCCGACAAGGTCAAACCTCCGAAAAGTAAATTCCTCCCTCCACTCTCTCCCTCCCATCTTCCTCTTCCTCCACTTCCTCACTGCAGCAGCTTTGATGTTTGGCTGTTTTCTCCTCTCCTCTGCCACCCCTTTCTCTATCCTCCGCATCTAAAATGCATAAAGTTTTGTGAGTGGCAGAACCTCTCAGATGCCAAGGGATACTCTACAAAGCAAAATAATAAAACGTGCCCCTTGCCACATTGCGGATCTTGCATCTGTATGCAGAGCACCGCTTGCCCGGCGAAATGCATCGCCGCTTCACTTGAAAACAGAGATTGGTCAGCAGAAACTGTTCAAATGCGAGCTGTGAGACGAGGAGGAGACGCACAGGTAAACAAAATAACATTCTGCGAGCGATTGTGGCGGTATACTGCGCCGTTCGGCGACCAAAATAGTTCGATATTTGGGACAAGCGGCGTTATGTGTTTCCACTTCCATTTTCTCAAGACGGCAGCAGTAAAAGGCAAGCTTTTGAGAACTTGCTCCATCGATAAAAGTTGCACTAGGGGGGCTCCAGGGTTGGACTAATGTAATGAGTTTGGGCCTTTCAACGCACCATGCACTTAAGCGAGCTGCTACAGTAGATGGAGCTCTGGTGCATTAAGATAAAAGGCAAGAGCTACCATTTAACATAGAGGAAAGACCAGGCAGGTGGAGGGGACAGTCGCAAAGGGAATGAAAAAAGACATTAGCCGAGGTATAGTGGCATTAGACGCAGAATTCAGACGAGTGAGGACATGCAGTACATGTGCATGAGTGTGTGTGTGCATGACCAATGCCACAGAAGACATTCTCACACACACAAACACACACACACTTACACGCTGGTGTGCTAGTAGGCCCTTGCATTTTTCATACCTCAATTTATCTGTGGAGGGTTCACAGAGGATGCATGCTTTTCTTTTTTTTTTTTCCATCTCCGCGTGTGTTTCCACATTCCTGCACTTACACACATATTCACAACCGGGGGCTGACCAGTAAAATCGCAGTCATCTGCTTTCGCCCTCTCCGGGTTAAAGTGTCACGCTCCGGGCCGCCGCAGCCGTAAATGTCAAGGGCGGGCGGGGGGGGGGCAGAGGGGAGAAGGCGCCGCTCGCTCACTTGCCCTCCTTGTGTGTGGCAGTTAGCCAGATTGCCATGCTCTTCACATGCATTAACTGTTTTTCAGGGTTGTCACGTTTAATTCATGTTACCAAGGCAACAGGTGAAAAGTCCTCCATGCAAATCCACGTGATAAAGATGGAGAGACAGAGAGAGAGAGAGAGAGAGAGAGAGAGAGAGAGGAAGGGAAAGCTGTCTGAAGTCACCTGGCTGTTTTGTGTGAAATGGTTTAATCAGCAAATTTGACACCAGCACTTAAGCACATCCAATTTATTCGCCATTTTAGCTTTAATGAGGTATGAAAGCATGCCGCATGGCCTGTAATGACAGATTCACTCCAGTTTGGTGACATCAGAAACTACCTGCCATCGTGCCCGTTTGTTAAGCTTTTCAGCGCCGGCGGGCTGAGGAAATTGAGGCACATTTCCAGCGTCAGGGGGAAAACTGGCAAACAAAAACATATACTATATAAAGAGGAAACTCTGAGGCTCGAGAAAATACTTGTTTATGATGTGATTGTGCGTGACAAGGAGCAGATTCAGGCAGTGAGGCGGGAGGTGACTGAAAGTTTAAAAAAAAAAAAAAAAAAGGTGAATGAAATTTGGTCTGTTGCCTCAGCTTAAGTCTAGTCTGCTTGGTGTGTTCAAAAATATCTTGTTGTCCTATGGCGTGTTAGGAATGTGACTTTATATGAGTAATGAAAAAATCTCTATCTTAACAAGACATTTAGCCTCACACTGAGTCTTCAAATACTGTTTTTCTTCGAAGAAATGAAAAAGAGAACGATTTGATGATTTCATGTCCAAAGGGTAAGCTTGTCAAAGTGTGAAGGGATGAAGACAAAGCTTCCACTCCTACTCGCAAAAAAATATTCACTTCTTAAAGTTATTTAGGGTTATATTAAATTTCAAAATCTTGGTTTTCTTCAAAGAAGCAGTACAGTTGCACTTTTTTCAGGAATTTTTCTGGGGATAAGTATAAATATGTTAAAACAAGGCCTGGAAACGTGTAGATTCTTTGCAACTTGTTTTAAATGAAGCAAGATTTCAACACTGAACGTGAGAGTAAGTGAGTTGTTAAGGCGGGTGTTTTTCTCCGGAAGCACCCACTGCACCAGCAGGGCAAAACTGGAGCCCAGGAGTGGCAGCTGAGCAGGCACAGTCACTGGGATGTTTGCAGATCAGTTCCCGTAAGGGGGAGGTGGACTGGGGCTAAGCGCAGGGCAACCTTTATGGGGGAGGCCAACTGCATTGGAGGGACATAAAAGTGGCTGCAGAGCAAATACATCAGCGGAGGAAAGAGGAACAGCGGCAGGGCGCGCCAGTGCTGTGTTTAAGGAAAAGTGGGGTCAGTGGATGAAAGTGGGAAAGCGTAGAAGGGAGGAAAGTCAGCGCGGGGGAGCTGCGAGGTACGGAGGGAAACTAAACATTAGTCACTAGAGGTGTAACCTGCACTGCGCTGCCAGCTCTCCAAAATCCAAAGAGCAGCCACAGCTACTCTTTTACTTGTCAGCTAAAATGAGCTGCTATTGACTGCCACTGTTTTAGCGAGGTATCATAACCCCTGGGTCCTGGTAATACTCATATATCCAACCCTAGGACATCAACATTTGTGGGCGAGTGAAGAATACTGCTTAGTCTGGTAGATTTGTGACTTACATCGACTGTCCCCGTCCCACCATTTGCAGGAATGTATCAGCTAGGGCTGGGCAATGATTCTATAGGATTATTTATCGTCTTTTAGTGAAATCATATTGCGATGCGGTCTAAAATGATGGTAACAAGCACATTTCTAATTTAAAGCTGAAAATATAAAGACATGAAACATTTCAACGTTGCAGAAAAAACTAAGAGTTGCAAGTTTTGTTTGACATCACAATTCACAATTCAATGGATTTTTTCTGATTTTGAATACATGAATCATGTTGTGATTTTATATGAACATAAACAATAATAATAATAAAAAAAAAACCTTATTATGGCACTGAGTATCATGATGTTGGTGTCATTTGTACTGCCCAGGCTAAATAGGCCTGCAGATCATCCTTTTGCCATCTGACCCTGTGGCGTCAGTGTTTATGGGAGTGTTGCATCTGTCAAAGCCAACATTAAAGGTGCACTATGCAAAATTACCCAAGCTTGATTTGAGTCAACTGAAAAAATGTGGATTAAGCACAAAATTTGAGGGTTGTGTCCACATAGCTCCCATCAGCAGTCTGATTCACTGTTAAAGTGCTTATTTTTGACAGTTGAGTCTACAGGGTCCTCACTTAAATCAACCCACAGCGATGTTGCACAGTGCTCCTTTAACTTCACTACATTTTCAACATCTTCAGCAGCTCCGTTAAGCATCCATCCGTGCTTTTATCCTCCACACCCCCAGGATCCTCACATCCCGATTGGCTCATCGCCTCATGACTAACACCCAAACAAACACACTCACACACACGCTCACACCTACAAGGGAAATTTGCAGTCATCGGTCCACCTGAGCTGCATGACTGCGGGGCTGCGTGAGCCAACTGGAGCGCCCGGAGGAAACCCACCCAAACACGCAGAGAACACGCCGACTCCACACGAGGAGGACTGCGGCCGAGACTCAAACCCACGACCTTCTTGCTGTGAGGCGACAGTGGCAACCACGGAGCCGCCATGCCGCCCCACCAAGAAAAAAAAAAAAAAAAAAAAAAAAAAAAAGAACATTTCTGCCACTTCTTTTGTGTTGCTTGGCAACACATGCAGTATCTAGTTGTGCGTATGAAAGGCTTCAGGCCAGCGGATTGATGCTTTCCTGGGGACAATGTGAGCAGCTCTGAGCCCAGCAGTGCTGCAGCACCATGGAAGATGAAGTCTGTCAGAGAGAAGAGGCTGGTTGGGAATGAGATTTCCACAGTCCTGTCAGCCTGATAGTCGGCCTGTTCGTCAGTCTGCCACGATGCTTACAGTATGTCCGCCAAGGCAGGAGATTGTGCTCTCAGTTTGGCAAGCTTGTGAGCAAAGTCATGCTACTCCATTATGTGCATTTAATTCCAGTATAGGTCTATAGAGAACTAGATAAAATGCTTTCTAGTGGAGAGAAAATGTCATTTAAATGGTAAAGTTGATAAATAGTGAGAAACTTTGCTGGGCATCACAAGCCCTGGCTGACATTTGGCTTTCACAGTGGGTTTCTGCTGAATATGGGACACACAGACTGGAGGATCTACACGCAACGAATAAAATAATAGCTTCCCCTTTACCACTGATGAGGTGAATCCTGATAAAAGCTATTATCCCTTATTGATTTCCCTTATCGAGTCTATAGCGATCACAAAGCGGGAGATGTAGATAAAGAGAAGCGGACAAGCTACAGAGGGAGTTTTGGTTTGAGAAAATTGAGATGTGCATTATGCAAAAGGAGCTGCGACTCAATTTCAGGAGGATGTCCCTGATATTCTGTACGCTCAGTACTCATTGTATCTCTGTCTGCGCCTCCCCCGCCCTCCCCTGTTTGCAGAGCACTGGGCCCCTTGTGCTGTAATTTTACATTAAAATGTGTTTTGTATTTGTAGTGGCTGCCCTAAAGAAAACATTTTCTCATTTTGCTCCCTTTGTACTTTGAACTGAGTTTCTCTCCATCTCCTTTCATTTCCTCTCCTGTCCTCTTTTCTCTCCCCCTCTACTCCACTGTGTGTTTGTGTCTTTGTGTGTGTGTGTGTGTGTGTGTGTGTGTGTGTCCCAGCATGCCACATAGTTCAAACCTCTGCTCTCCAGTAGCGTCCTGGGAGATTCTCTGAGCCGAGACAGCGGTATTTTTAAACCAGCCCACTATCCGGAGAGGGAGGATCTGAGCCAGAAATTCATCTACACATGACACGTTTCAGTCCGCTGAGGAATGCCAAATGCCTCACATCTCTACAAGCAGCAAATTAAACCATTGGTGTAATGCATCTTTTTTTCTTCCTTTTTTTTTTTTTAAATGCCTGCCATCTCTACGACTATCAGCTGAAGTCATTAGTTTAGTTTAACGGAGCTATTTAAAAGCAGAATGGTGCCGACTAGTCTTAGCAATTTAGAGCACTTTGCTATATTACACACTATGTAATTAGGAATTTGTTTGTTTTTTTTCCCCCACATATCCCTCTGAGAGACAAATATGCTCGCCTCTGGGCTTTCTCACCACCAGGCCAGCCAGCTGTTCCAATTTTTTAAGGATACTGTAAAAATGGCTTTTTCTCGGTTAAAAACAAATGTTGGATTGCCTTAATTTCCATCGTAACTTTAGGCAAATGAGGCGTGTGAGCTTAAAACATAAAACACATTACTGTATATATTCACATGCACAATATAGTCTATGATGCTTGCTTGACTTGAAAAGATTATGCAAATTGACACCTTGATTGTTTCCCTCGAGCAAATTTTATATTCATACGTTACGTCACTGTTCTTGTTGAAGTTACACTTTGTAGTGTTATGTCAAATACTTCAGTTTCCAGTTGCATTTCTTCACAATGCTCGGAAACAGGCGGGGTAAAAATTCAGCAGGTGATTTTGCATATATTATTCCCTACTTTCAAATTCACTTGGATAAACTCCACTGGCGTAAAAATGAAGCTGCTTTTCTCGAGTGTAAGATGAAGTCGCCCTTGAGCGCAAATCAGGTTTTTGACATGAAAACGGCTCTTTTCGAATGAATGGTTACAGTTAACATCGGTTAAGGTTTGTGCAAAGGCTAAGTTGATGAAATCAGTTAACAGCGAAGGTTAGGGTAACAACAAAAACTCCCATCATTTCTGTATGAATTTAATCTGGGATCGGTGTTGACGGGCAGATCCACTCAGGAGCCTTTTGCAGACATTTTGGAGATACAAGCTTTTCAACAGACAAGAGGAAATTATGCTGCAGCTAAGACCGATCTGTAGATACAAGGACTTACAAGAAGGACAAGATGCAAGGTCTAATTTCTTATACAGAAGCATCCTCGCTCCATTTGAATACTGTTCTCCATCATGTCCTGTCCATATCCGCTACAAGGCACATTGCTCACGAGTGAAACAGCGTGTGTGTGTGTGTGTGTGTGCGTGCGTGTGTTGGGTCTGACTTTCAGAACAAGTGGAGCACTCAAACTGGTATTTGTAAGGTATTTCTATGTGCCTGCCCCGGGACATCAGGGAATGAATTCTACATGACGGGCTGAGCGTTGGCGTCAATGTCCCGCCCCCCTCCTCGGCCATTTTACGTCAGAGAGGCGGCGGCCTTCGCTCTGTAAGGCCTTCCCTCATCCTGTCTCACGGTGCGTGCGTTCAAACGCGGTCACTCAGCGACTTCCAATAACTGCCCTTTTAACGGGGGCAGCGACACACACTCATGCCCACACAAGGGCAGACGAGGGACATGGCCACTGCACTGTAGCACAATAATGTGAAATGACACATGGTTAGATATGGCAGGCTGGAGGGGCAGGCCATGTCCTCTGGCCTGGCATATCATCGCAACGCTTCACCTACCTCTGGGCCACACAGGCGCGCTCACCGAGGCGCACACGCACGCACACACACAGGCGCGCACGCCACAAATCAGCCATACATAAGCACACACACACACGTCAGGACAAATGACAGAGCCTGTCCGTCAGTGGGATGCCTTTTGCAGCTGGTTTTAGTGAGACCAGGCGCAAAAGCGGCGCTGTGGACGATCGGAGCAAGAGACACCACTTCACTGTCTATATTTCCCCAAAACGCTCTCCAAAACGCGTCACCCTGAAACGGGAGGGTGGATTTTGAAAGTATGAAAGGAAACCAGGCAATAAAATCAGCAATAGCTATTATTTCCATGTACGATTTTGAAAAGTCACTGGCTTTTGGAGCGAAAGTCAACAGGAACATTTTGAAATAGAGCTCGACTGATGCCAGATTTTTTTTTGGATCGGTACAGTTATCAATATTTGGGAGTAAATAAAAAACTTGCAATTACACAAAAACACAAATTTGGTGACCAAATCATCATAATAACGATATATGCCAGGGGGTTGATATTTTGCAAGTAAATGGACAAGGTAGTTAATTTTAACACTGTCTACTACTGAATGAATTATATATGAATGAATTGTTAATTATCTCAAGTGCCTATTGCTATAATATGTATCTCTTCGTGTGTATCGGCCAACATACACCAAAATATTGACATACCAGTGATGAGCTATTTGAGTCAAGCTCTATTTTGGAAGCTTATATATCACAAGAGAAGAAAAAAAAGAAAGAAAAAAAAATCAAAACAGCAGTTAATCAATGTCAGTTTGGGCTTTCTCGTGTGGGGAGGAAACCATAACTTGTTACTTTCAAATCATCATCAATCATTATCTACACATCCCTTTCCTTTTTGATCCCCTTTGTTTTGACAGCCGAGGATATTTGAGAGATTATACCGATTTGACTACATAACAGAAAGCCAAACACGTCTGCAGTAATGACAAACAGCTCCCAAAGGTTTTTTTTTTTTTTTTTTTTTTTTGTTGCCGCAAACAGCTGACAACGTCAATGTTTTGTGCTCCTGTGAAGCAAACGCTGCTGCCTTTGTTTCTGAGAGCATCAGCAAAAAGTCAGACTTTAGCAGACTTTTCTTTGTTTAAGCAGGACTATATAAAGCAATCCCGGGTGAATTAACCTTGGTAATTCTCCCTGCCTCTCGTTCCCTCCGTCTCCCCCTCATTGTGCATTAGGCGAGACATTTTCTTTTCCTTTTTTTTTTCTCGGGGTAAAGCCGAGCTAATAATGTAATCATATTGGCCGGACATCTTCATTAAACCTCACTCTAATTGTGGCGGTGAATTAGTGGCCCGGGTCAGAGGGACAGACCTGCGGAGAGGAGAGGGAGGAAGAGGAGAGGAGAACGGGATGAGATAATGAGTGAAGGGAATGGAGAGGAAATGATTACCTCCACAATGAGTGCTGTGCTCTGACCTCAATCACAAACTAGGAGAGCCAGATTAAGGTGCCTTGCCTCATGGTGAGTGTGCTGTTGCTAGGGACAACCAGATGGATGACAGCAATTTTTTTTTCAACTGTTTTTTTCTTTTTTTTGAGGGGTGGATTTGTGTTCCTGGTGGGATCCAACGGTGTGTAACAGTGACAACACCTGGTAAGGACAATTAAATGAGAAATGCAATCACAGCATGTAAGCGACAGCCAGATTTGGCTCGACTGGGACTCGACTTTATTGCTTTCTAGCTGAATCAATTACGTCTTTGCGTGTGATCCAAACTTGAGCAGAGGAGGAGGAGAAGATATTCACCACGTCAACCGAGGATGAAGTGGAGGGAGTTGGATTGAGCTAATCTGTACGACATAGAAAAAAAGATTTTTGAGCGAGAGGGAGAAACACCTTTTAAGAGAATGTATTTTTTTTTTACCTACTTGGACTACTTGGGTAAAAACAGTTTACACCAGCTGTTCTTAAGTACTTGCTTAAATTGGAGTGCAAAGTTCAGGCTTACTAACGTATATTTTGTTCCTACTGACCAAGCAACTAAACTTGGTGACAAAATGTGTTCTTAAGACAAGACTTAGCAAGACACAAGTCGCATAATATTACACATACCAAGGTTAATTCAATCAGAATCCTTCAAAATTGTAAACAGGAATTATCCTATCCTAAACCAACTGTTTTCAAATGTAAGTGACACGATTAATATTGAATAGGACAATATTATTGCCGGCAGTTACATTACGCCAGTGCAAGCTGGTGCAACTGGCCCTTGGGTGACATATTTCACCTCCAGGTTAACTGGGTGTCACAATCTTCCATCGCAACTGAAATACTGCGGGTTTTTTGTTTTTTGTTTTTTTTTGTTTTTTCCTCCAGTGTCCTGCCCCAGCTGTCAGTTTTCTGTAAGTTATCATATTAAGTTTAAGTGTTTGTCTACCTAAAAAAAAAGAGCATGTCCTGCATCGTCACAGCTGTGTGGATCACAAATTAGCAGCCGCGCATCTGCAGATCGGAGCTGAAGCCGGTAATTACCCGGGACGGTTGCAGGGTTCAGGACGCAGGACAGAAATGCCGGTGTTATTCTGAGTTTTGCGTCCCTGCTGAAAAATGCATCTGCCCATTGCATTTCAAGGCGTCAAGGCAAACACCAGTCACTAGGTCAGGCTTATGTTATTCACAACAGGCCCAGATCCTTACCGTAACCTCAGTGTCAGCAAAGCTCGAACTTAATCATCTTTACACAACAAACAGGAGGAGTGGATGCATTCTTCAGCAGGGATTCGAAGCACTCGGCAGTCCCGGGCGGTAGTGGGATTTTAGTTCAGCGTAAAAGGGGTTAAAGAGTAGAGGAGCAATATAGGAGGAAGTGTTGAGATTCCTCTTCAACATGGTGTCATGATTCCCAGGAAAGCAATTCAGCGCTGAGTGGAATTCGCCAACAGCACTTAAACTCTCGCCTGAGTGAGCTTTCAGCACCCCGGCTACTCCGGCTCAGGGGGGAAAGGGAGGCGGTGGGGGAGGCGGGAAGGCGCAGAGACAGACAGGTAGAGACAGACGGCACAATGAATTAGCGCATGCCTTACCTGCCTGTCTGCCGCTCCCTATCAAGAGCACTCAGAGTTGCATAACCCTGCCGCTCTGCAGCCGAGAGATCCTCCCGTGTGCTCCCTCGTCACCTGTCAGCGCCAAAACGATGTAGCAGAGCCAAATCCCTCTGCATCTCACTCTGTCTTTCTCTTTCACTCCATCTGTTTCCCTTCTTCTCTCTATCTCTGCCTCTTTCTGTCTCTTTCCCTTACGCTTGTTTTCCTTGGTCAGCTCCTGCAAGCTTTAGCGGGGATTAGAGAAAGAAAAATGCTGTGTGTCTCTATCCTCACCTGCGGGATAGCCTCTCTTTCTTTGCTCGGACATGATTCCTACAAAAAGTCCAATATGTAATGTTGCACAGAACGTATCAGGTGTCTGTGCCCCACCATCAGCGGGAATGACTGACAGCCTGCTCAGCTGTCTGGCTCCGTCTTATCTCTTTCTCCCCTCCGTGGGCGGATGAGCCGAGAGACCCGTGAAGCTTGGCATTAGAGCGCGGTTACAGCCGTCACCTCTGAATATCAGACTCTCAAACCAGCCCGCACAGCAGCACTGTATCTGCTGGGCCGTGCAGGTCGGCATATGCAAATGAACTCCGCTGCTCATCAAGATGGAGAGATCTGTTCTGAAATGAGACGACGTCCCTTTGAGAGAAAAAGTGACTCCAACTTTTCAAAACTGATCGCACAAACTTAAACTAATAGTACAAACTAATAGTATATAAGATAATGACAAAAAAGGAAGTTTTTTTTTTTTTTTTTTTCTAAATGAGTATCAAACATTTTGGAAATGAACTCTCCAGTTGTTTGTAGAAATTATTGTACAAAGGGATTATAAACCCTGAAATAACCAAAGTGGCACGGTTTCGGTTGAGATAGCTCTAATTGGATACGACCAGGTAATACATCCACTTCCTGTTTACATACAGAATAAATAATTGCAGTTATTTCACCTGTCAGTCAACGTGACTGACAACAGGACGAGTATTGAAATCCCCAGCTCATATTTATTCACACTCTGGGGATCTGCACACAGACTGCACGTGTCTTGCAGATGGAAAACACCACACGCTGTTCTAAATGCTATAATACTGCATCAAAACACACATCTACTGTTACATGATGTTAACTAGCAGACATTTTACAAGGTAATGAAGTATTCCCACTGGGCTTGAGCCTGGATTATGCTTCTACATTTAGATGTAGACTGAAGCTAAGGACTACAGAACAGTAAATCAATAAGTAATCATCAATATCTGATCAGGGAGAGGACATGTATTACATTGTATACTGCAAATCCATGGCATTATAATATAATGGCCCCTCATGATCCCTTTGGCGGTCATTGAATGAATGACTCAATCAATCAATCAATCAATCAATCAATCAAAAACTTAATCAACCAATCAAACAACCAGTTCATCAGTAATCAGTCAAGAAATTAATCAGTCATTTTTACAACCAATTAATTAGTCAGTGAGTCATTGAATCAATGAATGGATAGATGAACAAATGTATGGATGAATGAATGAATGAATCAATCAATCAGTCTGTCTATCAGTCAGTATATCAGTAAGCAATCAATCAATCAATTCATCAGTTAATTAGTAATGAAACAATAAATGAATAAATGATAACGTGAGCGGATTAATGAATCAGTCGATCAATCAATCGAAGAGTCAATCAATTAATAAAAAAAAACAATTGACTAGTCAGTAAGTGAGACAGTCCATCAGTAATCAATCAGAAATCAATGCATTTTTTTTTCAAACTCAATAAATTAATGAGACAGTGAATCAATAAGTCGATAGATGAATGAATAAAATTAGTCATTCAGTCAACCACAGTCAGCATATTGATATGCAATCTATCAAGGAGTTAATTAGTGAAATGAAACAGTGAATCAATTAATGATTCAGTGGATCAATCAATCAATCAATTAATCAATCAATCCATTGATCAGTGCATGCAATGTAAGTGAGGCCTTTCCTCGGGGGATGAAGTGGGGTAGGTGTGTGTCGAACAATTTGGCTCCTGCAGTGACCCTCAGTCTGAAACACACACGCACACACACACACACACCCACACACACACACACACACACACACACACACACACACACATGCACCTTTTCCAGTCACTCTCAGATGTGGATGGGAGCTGCGGCCCCTGCAGTGCGAGGCCACAGAGGAGCTCATGTTGCTCTGACGACTGTCACCCTGATGAATGTCATCATTAGCTCGCTGAGATTAAACCCGCCTCGGCAACGGGTCACTTTGCATCCGGCTCCGGTCCCACATTTTGTTCAGGCCGTATTTATCCGGGGAAAGCCGGCTGGCAGCGCGCTCTTTTTCGGCTCTGCCCCGCTTCACCCTCACACAGATCCCCCCTCTCACACGCCCGACCTTCCAAGTTCAGCTCGTCTTCCTCTGCCCGGCTCGACTGGAGCTTTTTTTTTTTTGTTTGATGATTTCATCTCCAACGGGTAGCCGGTCAAAGTGTAGAAGGAGACAAAACTTCAACCTGCTAGTAAAAACACAGTACGCACGGCAGAAAATATCTATCTCAACAAGGCATTCAGACTTCAACCTTGTTTTTTTTTTTTTTTTTTTGATGAAGTGATTCTGGTTTCCGGTGCATTTTCACGTGAATTTTTATGCATTAAGTATAAATATGCTGAAACAAGGCCTAATAAGAAATGTTAGCCCACTAGTATCAAGACAATGACACTTGACTCAAGAAGTATCTCATCCTAAAATGTGGATTACTTATTTATTTATTTATTTATTTATTGTTGTTGTTTGTTGCAGAGTATCACCAATAAACTCTCATACTTTTGGATTGAATCTTTGTTTGCCTGTGTCCCAAAAAGTTCATTCTGAATTGAGGAAATTTTCAAAATATAGTCAAAAGTACAAAAAGTAAAATGTTTCAAGCCCTTGCATTCAATTTCTCTTTGTTCCATACAAACGTAATCGCTGAATTAGATTATTCAGAGAATACTAATCCCAATCCAAATTCAAATTTATGCAATTCAAACAGTCTCTGTTGCTACTAATCACTTTTCATGCTGGGATATGGCCTGGAAATGGCCATATCCCAGATATTGAACTAAATGTGACGTCATGTTGTGTTTTTCAGTGCAGTCTCACATCCCTGCTGTGTCTCGATGAAAGGGTGAACGTTGCGGCAGCGCAGCGCCCGACCACGCAAGCGCTCTCCCCTGCACGTCTGCACACACACTCACACACACACACACACACTCTCGCAGGCAGGCTGCAGACAAACACAAACACCTTGTTGTGTCTCTCCTTCCCTCTCACCTTACATCGGCTTATCTCGCTAACAAGATCAGCGGAAGACGGCGATAACGTTAATTGTGTGTGGATGCGCGCTGATGAAGGCGTACGTGACCGTTCATGCACGGGTACATACATATTTACACGCGCTCGCGGGCGGCTGGGTTCACCTCCAGTTCAGACGCTGTCCTGTGTCTGAAAGGTCACACGTTCAACGCTCATAACCACCATCAGCACCCATTTGTCCTGTCCGACTGCCCTCACACTGCAACAAATCCCCTTCTTATCAAGTCTTTTAGCCTCATATTCAGCGTTAAAATCTTGTTTTTATTCAAACAAGGTAAAAAAAAAAAATCAGTCAGTGGGATGAGATAATCCCACAAGTGTCATTCGCCTGATTATGCCTTACTTGTTCTTAGAAAATTGCTGAAATAAATGAAACAGCACCGACAACAAGTGGGATTATGTCGTCTCATACCTTAAAAATCTACATATGACACAGTTAAAAATGGAGGAAATCCTGAGAGGGACCACAGAGAGAGGAGACACACATACACACACACCTAAGATCAGCAGTGTGAACGGGGCACTAAACCTTATTTCTAAAGCTTGTTTCTTTTGTATATTCTGCTGTATTGCTTATGAGTTGTGCAGTGTTTCCTCTCCACTACCGCCTTATGGGACGACCTGCCTCTCTGAAACAAACAAAATATTTTATTTATGTTATCTACCAAATGTATGCACACTTGTTTCATTTCAGCTCAGCATGTGCCCACTGCGCTTTGCTGGCATTTGCAGTTGTGCTTGTTTCTCTCCTCTGCTCTTTGTGTTTCACCGAGGGCGGGGCTTACCCCACCCCAACACAGACACACACACACACACACACACAGCGGCGCAATAAAGTGCAATGCAATCTTTCCAACAAGGGAAATTTAGGGGATCGCTGGGAAATAAAATAAAACAAAGGAAAACTTGTAAAATACGACTCGTTTAAATGTTTGCTTGTTCGGGTCCAAATGTTCTGTAATATGTTCCCGCAGCAGCTCATCCACTCCCACCAAAAGCAGTCGACCTAAAGGAAACACTTTGTTGTAAAAAGTGAGTAATAATGCATTTTTTTTTTTTTAACTTTCAAATAAAAAGTGGACTTTCTTCATTTGGCCTTTATTCTTGTGCAAATAAACGAAACCTCCCACACACTCACTCACTCGCATACTTGAAAATGTAATAAATCTGCATATGTGAGTGCGTTTTGTTGCATGAGGCGCTATGGTGATATTTGGTAGTGTGTATGTGTATGTGCATGTGTGTGTGTGTGTGTGTGTGTGTGTGTGTGCGCACGTGCATTGACTGAACTTGCATGAAGCCCTGGAGTCAGAATAGTGACAGCAGCTTTGGGATAAAACTGACTGAAAGTGCAGATGTAACAAGCAAGCCCCATTTGTGTGTGTGTGTGTGTGTGTGCGCGTGTGTGTGTGCGGCCCCTGTGGTCTGATAAAGCTGCTGGTAATCCATCAGTTTGCAAAGGCAGGTGTGTAGCTGTTCGTGCCGGAGCGTGTGCATCAATGTGCCCTCAAGAAAGTCTTACGCCTCCACTCCGATTCTCACGCACCACACACACACACACACACACACACACACACACACACAGGAGGGCCTCTATACTGTGATGAAATTCAGTAAACATGACATTACATTCAGTCCACATCTCCTGCCCCAAGCCTTCTCCTTATCCTGATGTTATGCTAATCACACTATACTCATGAGGATCTTGCAATTAGAGTTAATCACAGCCACACTCAAGCACACTGCGTCTCCACCGATCAGAGTTTTTAAAAGCCGATACCTATAATTGCCTTACTTCACATGTGCATCATAACATAAACAGCGTGTTGCATTCTGGAACCGATTAGGCGGCAGCGGCAAATTCAAAATAGTTAATGTTTTGGACGAACTACACATTTGATACAAGATGTTTGACACCATTTTCACCTCGGTATGTCCAGTGGTTTGGTTTATATGTGCAGCATTTCGTGTTAGCTTAGCATAAAGAGTTGTAGTCTATGGGAGTAATTAGCCTTGCTCCATCAAGATGAATAAATAACCCCTTAATGTGAAGTTGTGCCTTATATATTGAGGCTGCTGTTATCTGATCATCTGTTAGCATGCAAAATCTTCAAATTTGACAATTTTCATGTAAAAAAAAAACAAACAAAAAACAAAAACATGACAAGTATCCAGAGTTTTTCTCATTAAAAAACATCTCGAACAGGCAGCATGTCAACCATCACAAGACAACAAATCTCTCCACTGACACCCAAACTAATTAGATTTTTTTTTAAGGTAATCAGCTCCTTAATGCACGGGGGCTCACCACACCCATTCACTCCAACCTCCGGGACGCATTACAGGCAGCCTTTGCAAGTGACAAGTATTAAATTAAAATAAAAAAAAAAAGAAATGCCAGTATCATAAACCAATATGTGGATCTGACCCTACTGCATACCAAAACAGGCCTGTCTAAATATCACAGTAAAACTGCTCTTAGCATCATCAACATCTCATGAAAAAAACATTTACAGCTGCTCTTTCAAACTGGCCAGATGTGTGGGGATAAACATCATTATTCAGAGGCGGCACGCTCACAATAGTTCCATCGCAAACCAGCTTCAAAAGACCTTTTCCTGTGAGGATGCGGGGTCACACACGTGCACACACACACGCACACGCACACACACACATGCGGCTGCAGTCGCAGGGATCACACCTGTGATGTCGTGCTTATCTAAGCCGCGCTGCTGCTTGTGTTGTGCTTTTTCTTATGTTGCATACACGCAGAGCTGCCTGATTTTATCCAGATTCATCAGTTTGCTGTTTGCTGAGTGTTACAGTCGTGATTACTAATCAAAATGATGATGATGATGTCGATGATCCGAGGAAAAACAGGCAGGTTTTGAATCAGTTATCGATAAACGTCTGCACTGCAACACAATCAATTTATATGAATGATTGAGACCAACAGATGAGATGTGCACCATTTGGAAAAATGACTGAATAAATGATCAGTGGCATGAAGTAAAACTCACCACAGAATATTATGATGTTAGGTTCCCTATCAATATATTTGCTAACAATTTTTAAGGACATTATCACATGTATTTCTACCGTAATGAGTCCAATTTCAGGTTGCAAAACGAGTACTTTGCATTTGGTAATTGAATTCCTTCCTTCTCCTGATCTCACATGACCTCCAGTGTGCATTCTGAATTCAAAAGCGAAAAAAAAAACCCCAAAACAAAACATCTCTTCAAATACCTCATGCATACATGTAGCATGTCAGTGCAGTGCTGATAGGATCACCGACACATCACAACACCTCTCAACGGCAGAGACAAACATGAGCGTCATTTAACCTGCACCTCCAGCATCAGCCAGGCAGCCCACAAAAAAAAACCCACACCAAGTCCTGCAGCTTCTGGTGGAGGATCTGAGGAGAGCAGCTGCTGCACGGCCGATGAATATCAAACAGTGAACTAAACAAGAGTACATTAAGTCGAGACGCGTCCGGAGCTTACCATGACCACGGGAGCAGCAGGTAGCGTCAGGGAAGGGAAGTGAAAATAGATGTTTGTGCCTTCAGTGCAGCTCTCACTCTTTCTCTCCCCCCCTTCTCTCTCTCTCTCTCAATCTCTCTCTCTCTGCTTGTGTTTAAGTCCACCAGCCGCAGGGTTGCTATTGGTCCGCTCCTTTTGTACAGTAATACAGCTCTCTCCCTCTCTTCAATCTCTCTGTGCAACCTCCTGTCACACGTACACATGTACACATGCACTTGACATTGAGGCATGAGTGCTGGCAAAGTGGGTCAGTTACTTGCTCATTTCAGAAATTCGGCGACTGATGACATTTTCAAACTACACTGCAAAAAAAAAAAAAAAAGGAAAAAAAAAAAAACTCCATCTCTACAAGTCGTTTAGTTTCATATTGAGTTTTTAAGCCTCATTATTTTTAAATAAGTGGAAAAAATCTGCCAGTGGAGTGAGATAATCCCACTCTTTTCCAATGCAGTTTCAGGATTTCAGTGTAAATATGCTAAAACAAGGCAGAAAAAGGCAAAGGACACTTGGCTGAAGAAGATTCTGGAGACAAGCTGAATTGCACTGGGAAAAAAAAAAAAGTGGCACTGTTTCATCTCAGGATAGGATTTTAACACTGAATACGAGACCAAAATATGGAGATTGCAGGCAGAGCTGAGGCTGCCGATTGCCTGTTATTTGACTACAATGCCTTGTTGTTGCCAAGATGGCAGCGTGGCGAAGGAATGCCAGTACAGTGGGAAAGGAGTCGAGCTGGATTATTCATCTCGCTAAAATACAGGAAAGCAGAGGAATGCACCTGGTCGTGAGGAATGATCCTGATGCTTCTGTCTAAATGTAAAGAAAGCATTTGACTGCAGAGGAAAGGGAGCGAGAGGAGGAAGAAGAAGAGGTCCGGCATCTCTCAACCACCTCTCAGAGGGAGAGAGAGAGAGAGAGAGAGAGAGAGAGAGGGAGAGAGAGAGAAGAGAGAGAGGCGCTGTGCTGTGCTTGCCACAGGCGTTCCTACTTCAGGCTGCTGTTGTCATGGTTACCAGCCTCCACATACACACATACATGGCATAGGCACACATGGACAGGCCACCTCCTTCCCATAGTCTCTCTCTCTCTCTCTCATACACACACACACACACACACACGGACAAACACACGCAGAGACACAAAAACATTCATGCATATTAAATAGAGAAAAAAGATCCAGATAGTGATGGACAGACTGTGACAATGAGAGAGAGAGAGAGAGAGAGAGAGAGAGAGAGAGAGAGGGAGGGAGAGAGAGAGAGATCTATAGGCTGAAACTGTAGTGAAGTGAAGTGGAGCGGCGAGAAAAGACGAACTGCCAAGGCGAGTCCACTCTTTCATCCATCTCCTCATCCGTCCATCTATCTGTCCTCCCATCAGCCCCTGCGTCCATCAAACCCATGACAATCACAAACATCAAGCAAGGCCGCACACACACATTGAAAGAAACACATAAGCACACACACATATTCTCTTCTCTCTCTTTCAGTCCATCTCAAGGCATGAAATACACGTACAGTAGAAACACACTGCACAAAAATCTCCGTCTTATCCCGTTATTTACTCTCATAATCAGTGTTAAAATCCTGTCTTTCTTCAAACAAGGCGAAAAAAATCTGCCATTAGGCTGAGATAATCCCACAGGTTTCCAGAGTTTTCTTGATCCTAGAGGGCTGATCTGCACAAGCCTACCTTGTTTCAACAAATTTATAAGTGTTCCCAGAAAAAAAAAATCCTGAAACTGCATTGGAGACATGTGGGATTACCTCATCCCACTGGCAGCTTTTTCACTTGTTTGAAGAAAAGCGAGAATTTAAGACCGAATATGAGACTAAACGACTTGCTAAGATGGAGCGTTCTGCAGAGTCCAAATGAAAAAAGACGGTGACAAGATCAACAAAAGAGGAAAAAGAACACAGCTTTCCGAGCAATTAACATAATCCCATTACCAAATAATCGATCAAAACTGTGTATTTTTTTAACTACATTGTCTTTGTCTCTGGCTTTGAATGATGACAAGTAAAGATGTGCCTTGCACCTAATGTGGCGTACTCACTTCTTTCTCCAAAATGATATAAACGGCTTTTGTCAGGACAATTTTTAAAGTTGCGGTGGAACTGAGGGCAGTATGACTGTCTAATGTGTTGATGTTATATTGCGCCGATTCTTTCTCTCTAACACACACACACACACACACACACACACACACACAAATCATCTATAAAATATACAGAGTTACAATTTATTTCAGCGATGGAGGACCTTGAGATAAGACAGCAGAGACAAAGCGCACTGCTATGACACTCAGAAGGCACAGAAGAAGAGACAGAGATGGATTATGTCAGAGAGAGAGGGAGAGAGAGAGAGAGGAGGAGAGAGAGAGAGAGAGGAGGAGAGAGAGAGAGAGAGAGAGAGAGAGAGAGAGGGCAGCTCTGGTTCATGACTAAAGCAATAAATAAACAAGGAAGAATATCCCTTTAGTTACAGACCAGGCTCGCTTCAGGAACACACATACACACACAGAAGAACACATGCACGTGCAAACACACACACGCTCACACACACACACTCACACACATGCACTCACACTCAGCAGCCGCAGCAGCAGCAGCCACTGCAGCGTGTGTGCTCTTACACAAATGTGACTCGATTTTAAAAACCAAAAAGAACCACTAACAAAGCCACAATCTCTCACCCAGCATGCACTGGGTTTAAGTGCCTGGGCAGAAACCTATTACAGTCAAGCAGGAGACAAATAAATAAATAAATAAATAAATAAATAAATAAATGTATAAACAAACATCTGAGACTGCCCATTAAAGCAAAGTACGAGCAGCTTCGGCAAAGAAACAGGCAGCAGGCAGTTTAATTTAAGGGAAATGTCTTACCTGGTGGAGAGGCACAATGGAGCCACGGACAGACATGGGAAGAAAGGAGAGAGAGAGAGAGAGAGAGAGAGAGAGAGAGAGAGAATCTGTTAGTTGTTTTATCAGGCACAAAGTACAAAGAAGGCACAGCATGAGACAGCAGTTGAGTCAGACCATATACACTGCAAAAAAATCTCCTTCTTAACACGTCATTTCGTCTCACATCCAGAGCTAAAATCCTGTGTTTCTTCGAACAGGTGAAAAAAAATCTCCCAGTCGGATGAGATAATCCCAGTTGTTTCCCATGTTAATCCACTTGTTTCCAGGATTTTCTTGCATCAAGTGTCATTTTCTTGATCCTAGTGGGCATATCCTGCCTTGCTTTGACACATTTTTACCGACCACCTTACCATGACTAAGCATTTCTGTATTTTTTAGCCTGGCTTTAAATTTGGATTTTGTTTTCCCCTTAAATGACTTCCAAGTTATTTTTTCTCCATATTGTGTAACAGCGTCCAGTATATGTTTTGTATCTGCCGGCTGCAGCACTTTATTGAATCTACATCATATTTGTATTGAGTGAAATATTCCAAATCGAGGTGGCATTGTTTTACTGCAGCAAATAGAAAATATTCCCCTGTAATTCAGCAGGATGTATTTGAAAACTCTCTCCACTTCTTCTGTGGATCTGAATAAAGCTCAGATGCACAACATGGATTCATAAAGGTGACTCACTCTGGCCATTAGCGATCATGTGAGCCTTCATCTTAAGCAAAATCATGAAAATCAGGCAGACTGGAGCAATGCACACAGGACACACCGACATTATCTTGAGCAAGCGGGGGGATCACAAACAAAGCTCAACACTACCACCCTTACACTGAGCCATGCAACTGCAGCCCTGCTGGCTCACTTACTCTCCAAATTGACTGCACTGAACTTCCATTTTCAAAGACCAATTGCACAAATCCCAATGAAAATAATCCTCGTAAAAACACAAAGGAATTTGCATGTGAATTGCGCTGAACCTGTACAGTATGATGGGTTTGGCCACTACTGCTCTATCAAAACTTGGCTTCCAAGACGCAACTGGTCGGCTCTACTGCGGGAAGAGAAAACTTCTGTCAAACAAGAGCACCGTGGCGTAGTATGCAGCAGTTATTTGCTACCACGCTGATCCCGGCTGAAATGGATTTGGAATAGGACTTCTATTATTCAGGCTAAGGCAATACGCCTGGGTTCCAACCTGGCGACAACAAGGAAGGAGAAATGACTTGGGATCCGCGGCACGACTCCGCCTGTCTGAGGCAAAATCCCTCACAACGGATTGACTGCATTAAAGATAATAGTTTTTTTTTTTTTTTTTTTTTTTTTTTTTCTCGGTGTGTCTGCCTGTGTGCAGCACTTCTAATTGTCTCAGAGTAGAAATTCAAAGAAATTAGTCTGGAGTGTGGATGCAAATGGACGCACTTAGGCCTGATCATGTGCTGTACACAGGTAAATGAACTGACTGTTGTATGCAGTGACATAAACAGCATGCTTTCTGAAACCAAAATGCAAAATCGTCTATTCCATACTCACATAATTTTTCTTTAAACGTATATCTCCTAAAAAGAAAGTTTTACAGAATGTAGATATATGTTTTTGCAAACAAAGTCCATCTCCGTGTCTATTAAACTCTCTGTACTTACAATACAGGCCTGAAAACTAGAGGGTTAAAAGTTGGTGCACCTGCTGGAGGCTTGCAAATATAGTCGAGACCTTGAGACCTCTAGAGGCACACGCATACGCACAAACAAAACAATCAAACACACACACAACAAATAAAGTCAGGCGAGGAGTAAGTAAAGTAGCTATTGGATCTCCGATAAATTTTTACTGCGGTGGAGAGGTCCAGCTGAGCGGCGGCCAAGGACATTTGGCAGAAACAAAGCGCATAACAACCACCAAGTCCACTTTAAACAAGAATATTGAACGCACAGTGTATATAGTGTTAGATTTTTTTTTTTTTTTTTTTTTTTTTACTAAGCATCACACCCGATGTCTGTGTCTGCACACTGAGCAAGGACAATACTGAAGCACTGCATTTATTGACATGGCAGTTAAAGCCCTGCTGATTGGGAGCCCAAGCCTTTTTAACAGCACAGACAATGAGGAGCAGTAGAGCTATAGCCCCCTCTAGTGGTCAAAAGCTGACATGACCACCACCCATTAATCTGGCATGCGGTCACTCATGTAAAGACGCCCAAAATAGAGACACTGCAGACCACAGAGCACCATCTGATAAAGATTTAGACCCAGGGGCCTCCATCTGAGATGATATTTATTGCCTGTGAAGAGTAAAACCTCAGAATCTAATGGTTACTTTATGGATTCTGTAATTCTGCTTTCTTCTAATGAATAAAAGAGGGGAAAGGTAAAATTAATCAATTCCTCATTTTGCTGGGAAACCACTGGAACCGATTCAAGGACCTCTATTGGTCTTTGGGCCCCAGTTTGGGAAAAAACCCCGATCAAGTCATTCAGCTGAGTCAACTCCAAAGCCACAAAGTCATTTTGTACTGTTGAAAATAGGGGATGTTGCAAAACTCAAGTGAAAAAAAAAAAAAAAAAAAAAAAAAAGTCAGAGCATGGGACACCAACAGCGAGATTAAGACATAAGGGGAAAGAACTGCACGGTTCAAAGCACGAAATAAGATCGACAGAGCATAAAAGCACATGTCAGAGGCAGAGGAAAGCCAACGAATAAAAATAGGTTTCAAGATGCATCTCTGATCCGACGCTTCGGGGAAGGCTGTTCCACGACAAAAGCTCCATCACCCATAAGATTTAAGTGGGGACCTCTGGGATGTACAGGCTGGTTAACCCTCAAGGCAAGTTTAGACATTATGTCAGTGTGTACAGCGGGGCTGGGCAGCATGGACAAAACCAAACACTATATTATTGAATGTATCCCTTAATATTAAGACATCATTGTAAGGACTATTGGTTCTTTCATACAATATTTACACACAGATTTTTGCCAAACAATCATCAGTGATGTGGATATGATGACTAAGCATATAGAGGCCAATAATAAAACAGCTAGAAGAGGCTAATAAGTTCAGAAAAGTGAATCCATCTACTGTGATGAAACCAAGAGAAGAGAACGCTTATTCCATTTCACAATATGACATTACGACATCTAACCATCGATATAATACTGATTCATCACCCAGCTCTGGTTTACAGGCAGCCAATCAGCTGCCGCGCTGAGACAGAGCCAGTGTTTTGCTTTGATTTGATTGGCTAATTGCAACAATAAATAAATAAGTGTGTAATTCTATCTATCCATCCATCTATCTGTACTGCACTCCTTACTGTGCAATTTGATTTGTCTAACCTGTATGAAAAAGTGTATCCAAATGGCTGGAGGGGGAATTTTAAATTTTCGCTATAAATATTTAAATTAAATGAACAGAAATTAATCTCTTTGTGTTTTTGGGATACTGCTGCAGGC
The DNA here is from genome assembly GCF_902150065.1 of Myripristis murdjan. Taxonomy (NCBI): domain Eukaryota; kingdom Metazoa; phylum Chordata; class Actinopteri; order Holocentriformes; family Holocentridae; genus Myripristis; species Myripristis murdjan. The sequence continues at coordinate 19,198,681 of NC_044002.1, read as the reverse complement.
CACAGTGAATGTAAAGGTGGGCCCACCCCAGTTTCAGAGACGCAGACAAAACCGAGGTAACCGAGGCATTCAATTATCCAAATCACCTCAAGAAGTTCCTGACTGGTGTGGCAGGTGACTTTTTGATTCATTTACTTGCCAGGGGCTAATTTTTGCCAGCATTTGGAGCTTGGTGGGTGGTAATTACCAACCCTGTTGTGTAGGCAACAACACACACACAACCACACACACACACAGGCATGCACTAACAGTGTGCTGTGTGCCTGAAGCGCTTCATGTGGTTTCTGCTATAGATCATTTGACCAACTGTCCAAACAGCCACGAGTCTCCCGGCAGCAGAGCTACACACGGCCTAATGGTGAAACATTATGTCCCGTGAAGTAAATGTGTACTCATGTGTGCTATTCAGTGACTTTATTACCTTTGCGTGTAATTTCGGTCTGCAAGTGTTGCACCTGGCACTGATTTTCGATTCAGCGCTGCACTCATGTTTGCATATTGATGTTTTTCATGTGTACTCCGATTGAATTCCACCTGCCTCGCTGTGCGGTGATTAGAAGAACTAACTTGCAAACACGATTCTGCTCCACAGGTCAATGCGGGTCATTTAAACTCGCTGAAGTATGCCTGGTTTATCTTATCTGGTTTAGCATGAAAAAATGGGCGCGCCATCGATTTTTTTGGCATCAGATGTATCAGGTCTGTAAGTCCCAGGAAAGCAAAACACGGTGGTCGACTGGCTGCGGATGCAATCACAGCCTTCAGCTTATTTTCCAGTGGATAAGATCTCGATTGTTGCATTTTAGATGAGATTAAAATAGATTTACACTGGTCAATTTCAAGAGCACCAAACCTTGTAAACAAAAGTCACAAGGAATCAAAACTGTTGGTAACCCGCCATTCTGTGAGATGATAGATTTTAGCAGTCAAAACAAATCTGATTCCAGCAACCTGAGCAAAATTATGATGGATTCTTCTGCACTATTTGCTTTAATTTACCTTCCATGGTGTTCAAAGCAGTTAGAAGCACATGATGAAATAGTCGAATATGAGCCTCAGTCCAAACTGCACTTTGCAATGTTAATTTGTTATGCTAGACCTTCCAAGCATGAATCACTTCTGGCTTTCAGATGTCAATACCTGCCTACTTTTACCCATAAAACCTTGCGTTTCAGGTTGATTCAGGTTAAGTTCTCACTACTAATGAACTGTACTGCGGTTCACTTGGAAGAAACCCATGACTTGCATTTCCAAGCAGACTTGGTGCGGTTTCTTGGCGCAACCTGAGTTTCAACAGCACTCATCTCTATCTACAAACAAACCAAACTAAAAAAAAAGAAACAACCCAGAACTCAAATAAACTGCTCTATATCTGATTTGATCTGATGAAAAATCTGGTGTAGCCTTACTGACACCTTCTGTAACTGACAGAGAAAGATGCATGTGAAATTACGCTGAAATTGTGGTTTATCTGTAGCCCTGTTTAATCTCAGATAATGCTAATCGACAATGCCAATCTAGCCTAATCTGCAAAAGAAGCATGCACAGAGGAAATGATTGAGGGCGGTAATATTAAGGTAAAATAAATATGAGTCTGCCCATTTTTTAAAATAATAATGTCAAGTATAGCTGATTCATGGGCCATTGTGATGATAATTCACCGTATATGGCCACCGTGCACGACTAAATAATGACCTTTTTAATTCTCCCAGGCGGCTCAGGAGCAGGTTTCTTCCAGAAAGCTCTCACTCATTCAGTCTTAGTGTGTAATTACGGCTCGAAAAGGCCGATCTCTCCCTCATGAATTACACTCATGCTGGGAGAAAAAACGATATATCCACGGTGGAAAGTTTCCAACACTTTGGGAGACACCTCCTTGGTGATTCATTGAAATACAAAGTGAGTCTGCAGCTTAACTGCAGCAGGGGAGAGAGAGGGAGGGTGTTAGAGAAACAAAGTTTTGAGAGAAAGAGGGAAAGAAAGAAAGAGAAAAGAAAGAGGCTTCGGTGCACTGCGCATGGCTAAAATCGGGAACTACAAGAGATAAAACACTGGTGAAGTGGAAGGGAAAAGGGTACAAAGTGAGAGGCGGAGACGCAGGGCGGATCTCCTCTGTCCTCGCTGTGTGATGTGTTCCAGCCGAGCATGCCGCCTTCATTATGGACTCATAATTAAAAGAAGAAAAGAGCGGAAAAGTGCCTAATACTCCTGGCTCGGTCCTGGGAGAACGCCGGGATCAAAGCTAGCCCAGACGAGCCGTGGTGAGAGCATGAGGAGCATGGAGAGCAGTTAGCCGGCCTGCCTGTCCAGAGTTTTGAGAAATCCCCCCTCTCCCTCTTACCCACCCACGCTCCTACCCTACAGCAGCGATTAGCATGAGGAGGAGGAGGGGGAGGAGAAGCTGGCAGGGAGGATGGGGTGAGAGGGAGATGGAGGACAAGACAGAGCAAGAAACACAGATAGAAGAGGAGAGCGGGGATGTCTTACTGCTTTACTGCTTCAGTGTGGCTAATTTCCTTTGTAAGTGGAGGACAAGCCCACCAAATCTCAGTTTACCCACTTTTTTATTTGGGTAAAATAAAGTTTACTCACATTTTCACGCTGTCTCATATCTTTACATGGTACAGATGATAGTAAATGATGTATATTTCATGAAAGCATCTCAATAAAAACAGAATAAATGAATGCTTAGCTGGGAAGCATAGCTGATTTTTGCATACATTGGTGGTTATTTGATGATGATCACTGACTAGAAGTCACTTTTTCCATTTACCACTAACATGCAGAAACAAAATCGGATACTTCTGCTAGTGTTTCACTTGCCATCAGTCATAAAATGTTTCACTCCAACTGCAAAATGACTTTAAAGCAAACTTTTGAATTGAAATGTCATAAAAAATGAAATACAAATTATGTGGTTTCCCTCAGGCGTTTAAAATGGTCTGTGAGTTGTAAAAAAGAATTAGTGCATTTTCTTGTTTTGGCTGCCGTAATTCAAAAGAAATTTTTCCCTAACTAGAATAAAGTTATGTAAAGAGATAAATGACTGCCTTTTCAAATCAGTACAACTGACACATGGATTATGGAGGTCTAAACAAACACATGATGTTTGGGAAGTGGAATGAGATGGAAGTTGACTTGTTAACCCTAAACTTTTGACAGACTCCAAACTTTTGACAGACTTGAAGGTGAGTAGACAGACTTTTAGACCTTAGATAGACAGATTTTCCCTGCTTTCTGCCCCCTGCATGTCCAGCACCCATGACCCTGAATAGCAATAAGAAGATACAGTGTTCCTTGGAGAATATAAATACACTTCTTGAATTACAACCAAGACACAGAAAACACACCCACTAAGTGTCTTAACGGCTAACCAAGTCTTGCATTCGTGAGACAACATGCAATATCACAAACGTCCTGCAGCCATCAGCTACGTCCTCCAAACGACCCCAATCAGCTGAATGAGGACCCATCTCGCATCCAAAATGAAAAGCAAGTGTGTAAACTCACAGATGCCACAGATTTAGCCACCAGGTAGGGAGAAATTTACACCTCAAAAATCTACAATCTACGTCTTTATGAGAAAATAACATCCATTTGCCAGCTGGCTATTGCACCGTCTTGTGCAAATAACTTGGGAATGTTCAAAATAAAGCATTCTCCGGACGACAGTTGTGTCTGTTTGGATTTGGATGCACACAGCGTGGTGTTATAAAATAAATAAATAAATAAATAATAAACAAACAGGGTGATTTACAATGGACATAAGTGGGCTTAGAGTACTTTTGTGATGATTCAATTGTGGAGACATGATGCGTGCTACTGACCCACACACTGGGCTTTATGTTGATTTGGCCCCTGGGCCTTTGCTTATTCAGCACCACGGACAGCAGCACTCAATGCAATTCACTGCATAAAAACAGATACACATCCAGCAGAACTGCACATTATTCAGTGTCTTTTACAGCGCCTGCAAAACAGAGATTACTTCCAGGCGGCTGCATTTTTTTTTTCTGTCTTTATATTTTGTTCATGAGCCTGGCTATAAGGCATCATGCAAAGGCCATTTATACACACATGCACACACACAATCATGCAGAGAAACAAAGAGCAAAGCATATTACTGCAATTTCTGCTCTGGTCTGCACTTGCTTTTTGTCTTGGCCTGCACCCAAACCTGCAAATAAAACCAAAACAAAAATGTACCCACAAGCTGCATGCTTCACAGGCCAGGACACAATGGCCACCTTACACATGGAAACCATAGCTATAGCTTATAGACATTTTATAGACTTCTCTGAAAGTGGAAAGCCACTTTTCAATGAAACAGAACCTCTCTCCAAAGCTGTTCCATTATTCATTCAACACGTGTTTCCATTTCCATCTCTATTTATCACAGTGTTTCTTTATCAACAAAAAACTTTTTCACCTCGTGAGCCTCTTATCTAAATTTGCTGTTTGCAGTCTCTTGTTCAATAAAGTATAATTCACACAACAGAGTTTTGAAGGCAAACTAGGCATATAGATGTATTAGCAATGGACAAACACATCCGCATACACACACACACACACACAAAGACACATTCCTGGCTACAGGCGGGTAAATGAGCAGAAAACAGTTTTATTGTTCCATGTGTGAGGTTTGTTGTGAGACTAAACCAGCTCGCCTAGCCGGGACAACAACGTTTCCTTGACGACGTGATTGATGATTTTCTCCACCACAAACCAAAGTCCCAAAGCCACACATTTTCATTTCTCCTGATGGTGGTTAGCTGCGCTCCTTTGACTCACCCAAATTGTGTCTGACTTGGGGCAAAGTGGTATCTGGATATGGTTAGCGTGAACAGACGGGTGGCCAAAAAACATGCACTCTCCTGCACTGACCTTTGGATTAAAAGTGAGGCCCTGTCTTGATATAACATGTGTCCCAGTGCAGTCTGTGAAGTCCCTATATGTCCTATAAAGGCAAACAGCATAAACCAATTTGTGTGTAAGGCAGGTTGGGATATCACATTAACACAAATAAATGCTTCCAGTCATTATGCAATCCACTTTGGCACCGGCAGTACTTCTGGTGTGTGTTAAGATGCAATAACCAAAGTACATTTTCTCAGTTTCACAACTCCAGCACTTACCACTCTTCAGCTATGTAGGGTAACACTGTCATCGAGACAAATGTCTTTGCGTTTGCCGCATTCGGCGAATAAAGCGAGTCTCAATCTGACATGTACTTATACAAAATAGATGGGTGGGGATATTATTATTCCCACACAATATGACAAAGACCGTAATGTTGTTCTGAAACGCAGCTTTTTCCAGAACAGTTCCTGGGGGCAGTAAATGTAGCGAGAGAGAGGAAAACGAGATGACTTTCTCTTTTCTCTCTCTCTCTCTCTCTCTCTCCAATATTCCCACATCCATCAGCGACCACACTGTACAGCTGCGGGTGCTCTGCAAGCGGATGTCTGAGAAAAATCACTCCATTACACAAAAAAGCTCATTATTACCCATAAACCACTGCCCTTAAGGAAAGATGTTTTTTTTTTTTTTTTCGTCTAACATTTATTTATCCAGAGAAGGTTGGGTGAGCATGTACAGTGTTTTAAGCGCCGACTGCTAAATCCAACCTCAACATTTGTGGGGAGACCAGCTCCTTGAACTTGCTTTTTTTTTTTTTTTTTTTTAAAGGCGGCCCCGACAGTAGAGAAACATTCAGGACCGCTTCATCTGATTCACCTTTGTAAAAATGACAATTTCGTGGCCAGCAGCACTTTAGCACAACAGCAGCAACACCCGACAGCCAAAGAGAGGTCAATTGGAAAGAAAACAACTTTTTAAGTGCAAGACAAATAGCTCAAAGTCGAAGGGAGTGGGTTTTGAAGTGGGGTCGAGGAATTCCCAGGGCTACTCGAGGGGCTTTCAGCAACACGAGGAGGAGTACAATTCCTCTGTAATCTAATTCAACAGAAATCATTGCAATACAAAAAAAAAGGTGATTATTTTAACATTATGTTTCAATATCACCACTTTGAATATATTTGTCTGTATTCAGATATGACATCTAAACAATTAAATACCTAACAGAAAAAAAAAAAAATTATCTGTTCATATCATTATATAGGACAAAATCACAAATCCAGTGCAGTCAACTTGGGAGGTCCAGAGCATGAAAAAGCCCTGATCTCAGAGGTTAACTGAACCAAATGTCAATCTTGTTCAAGTCCAGCATCAAGTAAAGATATATTTGGGAAAAATGATGTGTACTACGATGAATTTGAACTCATTTCCAGCTGTGAGAACTCAAACTCATTTAAGACAGAACAGGGTCAACAGGGCTGCCCCAGTCAGCAACTGAACAGTTCACCCAAAATGCCAAACATGATATTTTCCCACGTCCATCTCGTGCAGATCTATCCGTCCAGATCGTTTCTGTCTGATTTGGCGAGGTTTCCATTCTGCCTCTCTGCAGCCGGTGAAAATATGTGAAAACCTGCATGCGTTCTGGGGCTTTATTCCTATTTTGGGGTGGATAGACACAGCTTGTTGGTGTTCTTCGGCAGGAAATAGTTCCCAAGAAACCTCCTTGCTGTGTGTTATTTGGGGTATCCGTGTCATTGTTTTCTGGAAATAGCTGCTTGCGGTTTTTCCACTTGTAACTCTACAAAATAATTCCCATCCAAGGACAGTGACAGGAGACAGGGAAGAGCGCAGCAGACGATAAACCTCACCAAAACACACCAAAACTATGGATGGATGGATGGATTGTAGTATTGCTAAATAGGAAAATATCCTCTTTTGCATTTTGGGATGCAACAGGAAAGGCTTGAGAATCCGATTGACCGATATATAGAACCCACTGAGAGAATGAATCACTCGCATCTGTATCATGTCTTTCAACTGAACGATGGCTCTGCCTACGCGGCTCATTCAAGCCAAAAAAAAAAACGTCGATTCAGCAACCGAGCTACTAACCCACACACTTACAACTGCTGAACTAAACTAAATGAATCACACAACGCTGTGCATGAGCCACGAACTGGTGCTCCGCGCTGCCTCGGTGCCACATAATGACAACAAGGAGTGAATGAACACGAGAGTCTGAGAGTTCGACGCAACAGGATGATTCAGCCCGTGTTTTTTTTTTTTTTTTTTTTTTTTTGGTAAAGAGCCAGCCGCCGTCGAATCGTCCGCGTCCAAACACAGACGCAGACCAATCTGAAATTTCAATTTAGCTCCGCCGGTGAACCGATTCAACTCGTGCACTTTAAAGTATCATTCAAATGAAGGATTAATGTTCGACCTCATTCACTTTCCCCAGCCGGATTTTTTCAAGTCGGTCCAGTAAATAGCTTGTTTGTAGCTTGCAGCGATGTCTGTAGTCTGCTGGGCTTGGCATTACATCCTGGCTCGGGCCCTGATAAAGACCCTCGGTAATAAAACTAGGGAAATTAAACTGCACCATTACATTATTATTGTACTTTCTGTCTGAGTAAAATGGACTATAATATTTGGATTTTCTCTGCCTGTAATTGACTTTTGACTGATTGTTACGGCAGCAGACCAACTTCCCCAGGTGTTTCTTAAAGTGTGATAGAGGAACTTCTAAAAAATGTATATATACTTTTTATATATAAATTTATATCTTGGGACATGAACATAATAAGGGCAATTACTCCTCTGTGGGTAAGTTAAATATAAGAGGAGGCTTTTGTGAGCCAAAAATAGCAGCTTTCTAAGATAATACAACAGCCGATGAACAGGTGAGTAACATTCTCAAAACCTTCCATAAACATTTCAGTGTTTTAATTTCAAATCTCCCTTACAGCGAAAACTCACTCGACAATAGTGCAAAATAAAACAATACCGCGCTAACAAGGCTCCCCTGTGTTTTCGACCAAAGCGCCACTGGAAAGCCATTTTTGTTCCAGTGTGTGGTCTTGCAGTGCGCGGTTAATAACAGCCCGGGGCCGGGGGGACATTTACATACCGCCGCACGCCGCCGGTGGAACTGGGACTGAATGGGGGAATGCAGAGAGATGTAATGCAAGATGATTGAGGACGTTAGCTAAAGATTACTTTGCGGAAACCTCGTGTAATTATTCTAGAAGAGAGGAGAGGAGAGGAGAGGAGAGAAGAGGAGAAAACTAGTGTTTGGAGCAGCCAAGATCCCTCTGCTTTGAGTGAATCCTAATTTGCTAAAAGTGCTGGCTATGCAAAAAGTCCCATCATTAGGCTAACTTTTCTCAAGTTGGTACTTGAGGGGATCGGGTCAGGGAACACTGTACTTAAAGCCCCCTCTCTCCCTCTGTGTGTGTGTGTGTGTGTGTGTGTGTGTGTGTGTGTGCGAGAGCCAAATGATTTCGCAGCAGCCCCAGATAAATGTCTTTTTAAAAATATTTTAAAGGCCATTTACATCCAGTAGTGGAGTGGAGTTGGAAATGCAAGCTTTCCAAATCTCTGCAAAAGCTGGCCGGACCTGACCTATGGAGAGGGAGAGGGAGAGGGAGAGAGAGAGAGAGAGAGAGAGAGAGAGCGAAGAGAGGGGATGCAGAGTGATAGAAGTGTAGAGAAAAACAGATGGGAAGAGAGAGAGAGTGTGTGTGAGAGAAATAAAGAGAAAAACAAAGATAGAAGGAGGACAAGAAACCCCTCTGGATGTAAAATTTGCTTGCAGAACAGCAGAAAGCGCAGCTGACAACTTTGTGTACATGTGTGTGTGCGTGTGTGCGCGTGTGTGTGTGTGTGTGTGTGGGAATGTGGGCGTGGGTCAATGTGGGAACAA